>NC_134855.1:2472500-2772500 GCF_049852395.1 Peromyscus maniculatus bairdii | reverse complement strand
TCATAATGTCCCATAAGTTTGGGTATGTTGTGTTTTCATTTTCATTGAATTCTAGGAAGTCTTCAATTTTTTTATTTCTTCCTTGACCCAGTGGTGATTCGGTTGAGTATTATTGAGTTTCCATGACTTTGTAGGCTTTCTGTAATGTGTGTTGTTGTTGAACTCCAACTTTAACTCATGCTGATCTGTTAAGATACAGGGGGGTTATTCCAATTTTTTTTAAATCTGTTTAGACTTGCTTTGTGAGTGAGTATGTGGTCAAATTGAGAAAGGTTCCATGAGGTGCTGAGAAGGTATATTCTTCTTTGTTTGAGTGGAATGTTCTGTAGATATCTTTTAAGTCTATTTGAGTCATAACATCTGTTAGTTCCCTTATTTCTCTGTTAAGTTTCTACTTGGCAGACCTGTCCATTGGTGAGAGTGGGGTGTTGAAGTCTCCCACTGTTAACGTGTAAGGTTTGATATGTGACTTAAGCTTTAGTAGTGTTTCTTTTACAAATGTGGGTGTCCTTTTATTTGGAACACACATGTTCAGAATTGAGATTTCATCATGATGAGTTTTTCTTGTGATGAATATGAAATGTTCTTCTCCATCTCTTTTGATTAATTTTAGTTTGAAGTCTATTTTGTTAGATATTAGGATAGCTACACCAGCTTGCTTCTTAGGTCCACTTGATTGGAAAATCTTTTCCCAACCCTTTACTCTGAGGATATGTCTGTCTTTGAAGTTGAGGTGTTTTTCTTGTAGGCAGCAGCAGGATGGATCATGTTTTCATGTCCATTCTGTTAGTCTGTGTCTTTTTATAGGTGAATTGTGTCCATTAATATTAAGAGATATTAACGACAGTGATTGTTAATTCCTGTTTTGGTTTTTTTTTTTTTTTTTTTGGTTTTGGACACCTGTTGTTTTTTTTTTTTTTTTTAAGCCATTATTAACCAAATTTAAAATTTGAGACTGTAAAGGGTATGTGAAGGAGACTTAAGAGATATGTAGCACTTTGGCAGACACAGTCTGACTGTAACTTTTTCTGCTGGACTGTTGCCCCCTCTCCTTGTACTTCTGCGACGCTGCCCAGGATCAGAATTCTGATGTGATGGTTGACCCTAAGATATCTTGAATACTTATAATTAAAACCAGTTACTTCTTCAGTGACTACATGAGCAAATATATTTCCACCTTTATTTCTTTCTTGTTTCTCTCCCTTTCTAGATAAAGTGCTGTTCATGACAACAGCTGTGGATTTGGTGATAACAGAAGTACAGGAGCCTGTTCGATTTCTCCTGGAGACGAAAGTTCGAGTTTGTTCACCTAATGAAAGGTTGTTTTGGCCCTTCAGCAAACGCAGCACTACTGAGAACTTCTTTCTGAAACTAAAGCAGGTACTTTGTCTCCTAGCTATTAAGAAAGTAGGATCACACCTCACGCTGATTGATCATTTATCGTTAGGTCTTTCAAAACAGTCATATACCTTTTAAATGTATTAAAAGAACCATAATCTCTTAACTTCCTGCTGTAATTCTATACTCTTCCTTTTGTGACGATCCAGGGTTCCATTTGTCCTCATCCAAAGGACATTCAGCATCTCTTGAATACATGTCCTTGTGCTTGTCTTTGTAAAATCATCTTCACTGCTCCTCTTCTAGTGTGCGGTTTTCACTGGCTAGAGGTCTCATCTTCCTCAGTCCACTACTGTGTCTGATGAAGGAATTTTTTATTTTTAGTTTTGAACATACATTTTTCATTTCTGGAATGTCTAGCTAGTTCTTTGGTGTGTTTTTCTTTTGTTTTAGTGGTTTTATTTTACCCTGAGAGTTTGTTTGTTCTTTTTTGAGTATATTTTCTTTGAAACGCTTGAGCATAATATATTATCACTCCTTCAGAAATTACTGAATGATCTTAAGGAATGGTGAGTAATATCTTCCTCTTTATTTGTCTGTGTTGTAAATTCAGATTAATTATTTTTTTTCTTTTTTTTTTTTTTCCCCCAGAGCTGAAGACGGAACCCAGGGCCTTGTGCTTGCTAGGCAAGCACTCTACCACTGAGCTAAATCCCCAACCCAGTTTTTTTTTCTTTTTTTGGTTTTTCGAGACAGGGTTTCTCTGTGTAGCTTTGCGCCTTTCCTGGAACTCGCTTTGGAGATTATTAAGAAATTTTATATTCATTTTACATACCAACTACAGGTCCCCCTCTCATCCCTCCTCCTGCCCCCCAGCCTTTTCCCCCTACGCACCTCCCATTCCCACCTCCTCCAAGGCAAGGTCTCCCATAAGGAGTCAGAAGAGCCTGGTACATTCAATTGAGGCAGGTCCAAGCCCCTTCCCCCTGAGCCAAGGCTGGGCAAGGTGTCCCACCATAGCATTGAGCTTCAAAAAGCCTGCCCATTCACCAGGGACAGAGCTTGATTCCACTGCCAGCTCCCCCCCCCCCCCAAACAGTTCGAGCTATACAACTGTCTCACCTATCCAGAAGGCCTAGTCCAGTCCACTGGGGGCTTCACAGCTATTGGTCCACAGTTCATGGGTTTCCACTAGTTTGCTTGGCCGTCTGTACGTTTTCCCATCATGATCTCAATATCCCTCACTCATAGAATCCCTCTTCTCTCTCATTGATTGGACTCCTGGAGCTCGGCCTGGCACCTGGCCATGAATCGCTGCATCTGCTTCTTGCTTTTTCTTAGATGGCACTTAACTTTGACAAGAGCACTTGTTTTTCCTGTGATGGCAGTAGTTAAATATGGTATGTTCTTTAGCCTTCCTTGGCTCTCAATTTTCCCACCACATAGTGGTCCTTATTTTTAATCTCTTCACGGCTGCTTCTGCCATTGCAGCTGTCTCCTTGTCCCCCTCCCTCTCGTTCTTCACATTCCTCCTGTCCTCTTTCCTCTTCTCCTTTCTTCCTCCTTTATTATTCTTGTGGAGCAAGTAGTCTACCACTGACTTATACCATCAGCCTCTATCTCCCCTGTACTTTCCTATTCCAAATGTCTTGGAAGAAGTCATGGTCCCTGTTGACCTAAATTGCTAATCTGAGTTCTCTTCTCTTTTTACCTTTCTGCAGCATTTGACACAGATGATCTTGTCTTTCTCCTTAAATACCTATTCCTCACTTCATTTGTAGGACATCTCCAACTTACCCTCACCCTCAAATACTCTACTTATCTGCCTTTAGTGTTGCAGTTTATGGCCTTTACCTAAATGTTTCTTAGTCCAAGAATTGTACGCTTTTATTCCTTGTGCTCCATATCCAGTGTTTGTGAAATCTGTTGACTCTCTGCACCTTATGTTAGCTGTCATTCATTGCCATCACTTTTCATCTATATTATGCTAACAACTCTTTTGTCATCTCTTTGTTTCCATCTTTGTCCCCTGTGGTCTGTTTTAAACATACCTGCTTTAGGTCAGATCATATAATTTTTTTTTTTTCTATTTCAAACTCTATCATTTTTTTAAAGCCATAATTCTTTCTTTTCTTTTTCTTTTCTTTTAAAGCCAAAATCCTTATCAGACTGTAATCAATGGGCTATCTTCTAGGTCCCAGTAGATATGTCTTTCTCATCATTTTCTTGGCACACTGCTCTAGGCACATTCTTAAGGGCTCAGTCGTCAGCTTTTCCTTATCAGCTACTCCTTGGAGTACTTTCCCCTGGCTCTTAGTGGCTAATGCTCATCTCCTCATCCTGTGAGCACTCAGATTTACTCAAATACTCACCCTGAGTACCCAGTTAATTTGCCTACTCTTATGCTGGTACTGCCAGTGTCTTGCAACACAGAGCAGTGTGTGTGTGTGTGTGTGTGTGTGTGTGTGTGTGTGTGTGTATGTGTGTGTGTGTGTGTGTGTGTTATAACATGTATATAACTAGCTTTCATCTTTCCTGGTATACTATATACCATGTAATATGTTATGGTTTTTAGCCATTCTATAATCTCTGCTAAGGCAATATTCACTGATTTATCCTGAAGACTTATAGTAGTTCTCAGTAGTTATTTTTATTTATTTTGGTATTTTTTGAATTGAATTTATGTACTTGTAACTTTGACTTTCTGCTATACAAAATTAAATTATTATCAATGAAAGTATTATGTATGGATTTACTTTATATCCAGATTAGTTATGATGAGTACATTTAGTCAAAAACAAGCCGAGTCAGAGTAAGGATTTCTTTCCAGCATTGTCTTAAGAGACAGAGAACCCTGAGTCTCTAGGAGCAAGAAATTAGCATAAGATCAGCATCCTGGGTTTAACCAATGGCCAACATTGACTTTGAGCAGTTTTCTTCAACTGTGTGTCTCAAGTTTACTGACTTCTAAATTGGCCACAATAATAGAATCTTCCTCATCCTGTTACTGTGACATTAATGAGAAATCCTGTAAAGTTGGATTGAAAATTCTCTCTGCCTTTTAGTTCAGAGGTACTATGACAAAATCAGAAAATCCTAAGTCATAAATGAGAACATTGTTTAACATTTATTTATTTATTTACTCATTTAGAAAGCCTCATTCAGTCAAGGGTGGCCTCGAACCCTCAATCCTTCCTCTGTTTTCTGAATGCTGAGAATTAAAGACCTATGCCACACTCAGCAACATTCATTGTTTAGATGGAACAGTAGCACCTAGGGAAGAACACTTCAAAAATTAAACCAATTCACAAGCATTACTGCACATTTAGGGAGTAAGGGGCAATAATTCTTTAAAATATATCTACAGTGGCTCTAGAAAGATGTCTCAGTGCTTAAGAGCAATGTCTGTACTTCCAGAGAACTTGGGTTCAATTCCTAGTACTCTCATGGTGGTTTACTACCATCTACAACTCCAGTTCCAGGGGATCTAACATCCTCTTTTGGTCTCTCAGCCACTTATGCACATGGTACATAGACATCCATGCAAGCAAAATACCCATATACATAAAGATAAATCATTTAAAAGTATCTAGTGCAAGATGCAATAAATAATTTAATATTTAATTAATTAATAGAAACTAATTATATAATGTTTATATAGTAAGAAAGAAACTTGTAAGTTTCTTTCACTAAAGTTGTAGTTTATTAGTCTTGTGTTAGAGGACATAAAAGAACTCCCCTGCTACTGGCATTTTTCTCGGAATTTCTTATTATCTTGGTTTAAGGACTGTGTGACCTGCTAGGCTGGAGAAGGTAAGTCTCATTTATTTTTAAAGACTGTGTGAAGGGTTGGGGATTTAGCTCAGTAGTAGAGCGCTTGCCTAGCAAGCGCCAGGCCCTGGGTTCAATCCTCAGCTCTGAAAAAAAAAAAAAGAAAGAAAGAAAGACTGTGTGTGTGTTTAGGGTTTAGGACTATTATGTTTCTAGTTGAGTATAGAATACCTCTTCATGGACATATTTGTTTTAATTCCATGAAAAGATTAAAATATATACCCTATGTTATTCTAGTACTTTTCACTTAACTTTTTAAGTTAGGCTATAAATGACGTATTGTTAGGCTAAATCAGCCAAAATTACACCTATGAAGTAGTTACTAGATTACTCTATGCTCCTCTGTTAAGGTTATAAACCAAACTTATGCTGAATTTCCACTATTTTCTTTGTGAAAAAATGGTATATACATGTGAAAGCTGAAAGGAGGGCAGTAACCTAATAATTTTCAATTTCATCTTTTATGGATAAGTCTTATTTTGTGTATGGGCCTGTAGATGTGGAGGAATGGGGAGTGGGGAAATGTAGGTAAAGAGTTGGGACATTCTGTTAGTTTTATGTAAAGTGTATTGAGTCTTTCTCTGTCCTATCAGCAGCTCCCAAAGAAACTACACAGACACTTCTTATTCATTACGAAAGCTCAGCTGATAGCTCAGGCTTGTTTCTCACTAGCTCATATAACTTAAATTAACCCATTTCTATTCATCTATGTGCTGCCACATGGCTTGTTATCTCATCACCTACATGCCATGCTTCCTCTGTGTCTCCTCCTGACTCTGTCTTCTTCCCAGCATTCTCTCTGTCCTGAAAATCCTGCCTAGCTATTGGCCGTTCAGCTTTTTTATTAAACCAATCAGCTTCATACTGTGTAAAGGAATATTCCATGACAGTAAAGTATAAGGTATTTAAATAATTTTTCATAGTTTTTTTTTTTTGTTTGGTTTTTGGTTTTTGGTTTTTCGAGATAGGGTTTCTCTGTGTAGCTTTGTGCCTTTCCTGGAACTCACTTGGTAGCCCAGGTTGGCCTCGGAACAGAGATCCGCCTGCCTCTGCCTCCCGAGTGCTGGGATTAAAGGCGTGCGCCGCCGCCGCCGCCGCCGCCGCCGCCGCCGCCGCCGCCGCCGCCGCCGCCGCCACCACCACCACCCGGCTTTAATCCCAGCACTCAGGAGGCAGAGGCAGGCGGATCTCTGAGTTCGAGGCCAGCCTGGGCTACCAAGTGAGTTCCAAGAAAGGCGCAAAGCTACACAGAGAAACCTGTCTCGAAAAACGAAAAAAAAAAAAAAAAAATTTTCATAGTTTTAAGACACTTGCAAACAGTCTTAATCACACTCCTTATAACTTAGTAGCCTTCATTCATTCCTGTTATAAGTTTAGTGGCCCTTGCTGTCTGTCCTGTGTAACTTTCACAGCAATCTAGTGAGCTATTGTACTATTCTCACGGATGAGGAAACAGTTATCTAGAGATGTACAATAGTATATTTTACAGAATGTGAACACAATAATGTCTGAGCCTTCTAAGTGTCATCTACTATTCTTCCACAGAGACATGTTAAGTTTCGTCTTTCTACTAAAAAGATTTTTTAGGATTTACTTAAGCAGTAATTTAAAGTTATAGTCCTTTTGATTTTTGCTCAGACAGATAAGAAAATAGAACTACCTAGCAGATATTTTAAATATAGAATTTTTAAAAATACAGTCTTCCATTGGGTTGTTGTTTTTTTACTTTTTGTGGGTTTTTTTTTTTTTTGTACCATAAATATGAGGAAGCAATTATAGAAATGTTGGTGCGCGCGCGTGTGTGTGTGTGTGTGTGTGTGTGTGTGTGTGTGTGTGTGTTGTATTTAAAACTTTCTTGTTTTCCTTTCACTAAAATTATCTGGTGATTCAGTAAGTCCTTTTTAGGTTGGAAGCCTTCCCATCTGGGATTGTTTTGTTAAGCTAGAATCATATTAGAAAAGAATCTTAAATTAGTAGGGAAAGAAAGACTGCATTCTTTAAGCTAAATGGTCAGATAACATTTACTAAAAAGGATCTAAATACTAAATATCCAATGGTGGCATAAGTGAGTGTAAACCAGATATTCTTGGCAGTATAAACTTGTGGGCCTAATCCTGTTAATTGTCCTCTCTGCTTCACACAGGGCTGTGGCATGACACACATGCACATCATACATTCCCATAATAAATGAATAATCATAAGTTTTAAAGAGACAGAGAAAGGAGTTGAAGAGATGGGTCAGGGGTTAAGAGCACAGGTTGCTCTTAGAGATGTACCACAGCTAACATTTGTAACTCCAGTTCCAGGGAATCCATCACCCTTTTCTGACTTCTGCAGGTAAAAAATTTTTAAAAAATGAAAAGATAAATATTAAACTATAGCATTTGGGGGCTGGCAAGATACCTCATATTTGATTACTGAATGCCATGTAAAAAAGCCAAATGTGATCATATATGTCTGTAATCCCAGAACTCCCACAGCCAGAGGAGAGACAGAGACAGGAAATTAGTCCAGAAGATGCAGGGCCAGCAGTGTGGCACAAACAATTAGATACCAGGAAAGTAATTCCTCAGCACTGCCCTTTGACGTCCACATGCATGCATGTTCACACTCACACATAGTAATAAATTACAGACTTCTCACTGCCAAATAAGCTGTAAGGAATCTAATCTTGTATGTAATTGTTATTTTACAAATGAAGTTAATATTAGCTGAGAAACTTAAATGATGCCACCAAAGTCATAGAGGTAAATAATTACTGTAACTAGAGCTGATAACCTGGGCCTTTTGTTCTAGTTTACTCTGTGTGTGTGTGTGTGTGTGTGTGTGTGTGTGTGTGTGTGTGTGTACATTGCATATGCAATAAATATGTACACATCTGCCAAATTTGGGTATTGAGGAGATGGCTTTGTGGCTAAGAGTGCCTACTGAACAAGCATGGGCATCTCAGTTGAATTCCTGTCACCCACGTAAATGGGTGGCTATGGCCCCACAATCCTAGAACCCAATTATTGAGGGGCCAAGGCAAGCCTGGCGGAGAAGGTGAGTTTCTAGTTCAGTGGATGATCCTGTTTCAAGGAAGTAAGGTGGAGAGGGATAGAGCAGTACAGCTATAAAGTCCTCTTCTGATCTCTGCATGTGCATTCTCTCTCTCTCTCTCTCTCTCTCTCTCTCTCTCTCTCTCTCTCTCTCTCTCTCGCACACACACATTACACAGACACACACCACAGAATACTTCGTAGATATACAGACACACATATAAAACAGACATACTACACAGTCATACATACCACCGAATACTACACACACACCACACACACACACACACACTACAGACACACATGTACCACAGATATACTACATAGACACACACCCACACCACAGACATACCACACAGACACACATATACCACAGACATGGCATGTGCATATATCATACACACATACACCACAGACATATATAATACATATTACATACATATGTACACCACAGACATACTATACACATAAAATTAAAAAAAAATATCCCAACATTTTTTTAAAAATCAATTTTTAAAATGTTTATTTTATGTCTGTTGATGTTTGCCCTCATAAATGTCTGTATGCTACAGTATACCACTTGGGTGACTGGTGCCCAAAGAGGCCAGAAGAGGATGTCTGATCTCCTAGAACTGAAATTACAGATCGTTATGAGCCACCATATGGGTGCTAGGAAACAAAGTCGTGTCCTCTGGAAGAGCAGCCAATGGTCTGCACTGCTGACCTATATTATCTCCAGCTCCTAGGATTCAGCATGTTTTAATAGACTAGAGAGTTCTTTCACTGCTAATTTAGGAAATGCATGGTACCGGGTTTTTGCACAGCTTTCAGTAGCAGTGTGATCAGTTAAAGTGGGGTTCACTGGCTCTTCTCTTTTCCCCCTTTGTATGTAGCTGATAGTTCTTGGTATAATACATTTTGTAGATTCTAAGTACTGTGGGTTTTTTCTTTTCCTTTTTCCTCCATACCCCTCTCCCGTCTCTTTCTTTGGTGTGTATCAGCATTTTTAGTTTGTCACATAGTTTCTTTTTATGTACTTCAATTTATCAAGTTTTCCTTTTAAAACTTGTGAATTTGGCATCAAAATTGAAAAGTTAAAAATAACTTTCACATTTTCTATGACTTGCTGTCATGATGTTTCTAGAACAATGACTCATTAGTTTTTGGTGTAGTGATCCTGCTCTTCACTGAAATGTGGGGCTGACTGTCTCCCAAGAGCCATCCAGTTGTCCAGGAGAAATTCATTAATCATTATAATGTCCGGTGATTTATGATGCTCCCTTTATCCTGTTTTCATGTAAGTTTGGCCCTCTTTGGGGGTTTTTCCTTCCTGATCCATTGGTAATGCATTGATGTCAAAGACTTTATGTCTTTATATGTGGTGGGTCACTTTCCTTCTCTAAATACTCCGGTGTTTATGGACTTTCCTACATACTTTTATTTTTTAAATAAAGGTTAGAATCCACTAGTTTAGCTCTAGGAAAAGGTTACTTCTATTAAGGAGACATCATCTTACCCAGGAACAGGAGATGTCTTCATCTATCCATGTCTATTCTTTTGTCCTATCAGATTGATTTTTTTTATAATTATATAATTTATATATTGTATACAATACATATATTGTAATTTATTTTTGTTTATTTGAATGTATGATAACAGTTTAGAAACTTATATATTTAAATTATTCAATATTTATAAAAGATGTATTGCAAAATGTAAATTTAAAAGCTTTTAATTATAGAAAATTCAAACAGAAGTTTTTGGGTTTTTTTTTTTTTTTAAAGATTTATTTATTTATTAGGTATACAGTGTTCTGCCTGCATGCCAGAAGAGGGTACTAGATCTCATTACAGATGGTTGTGAGCCACCATGTGGTTGCTGGGAATTGAACTCAGGACCTCTGGAAGTACAGCCAGTGCTCTTAACCTCTGAGCCATCTCTCCAGCCCCCAGAAGTTTTTTAAGTAGTATAATGAATCCTGTGCCCTTGAACAGTGAATATTTTCACATGCGATGTTATTAACTTACCAGCCTGATCCCATTCTCAACTCTGTATAACTTCACAAGGCATATTGTTGTTAAAGAGGACTTTCTAGGTGAATAATATTGGTTACCTTATTTTTGTAGTTTTGAAGAAACAAATGTTTACTTGTTTTTGTATTCTTTTAGTAGGTGTTGCTAATATTTGGAGTGTTTTAGATAGCAATTAAGTGATGTTTTAAAGAGCAATAAAGGCCAGGCACGTTGGTGCATGTCTTTAAACCTAGCACTTGGAAGGCAACAGCAAGTGGATCTCTGTTGGTGTCTTCAAACTAGCAGGCTGCACAGTGAGACTGTATTTGGTTTGATTTTCAGAGCAATTTAACAAACTTACATCAAAACAAAAGATTTAAATAGTATTTTCCTATCAGGGAAGTTTACAACTCAGGATGAATATGTATCAAGGATTTTAATATAGTTCACTAATGAATTAACCAGTAAGATGATAAAACTTAAGTATTTAAGATCTTGGGACTATGCAGTCCTTCTTTTTTTTAAAAAAAGTTACATTAAGATTACTAAGGTTAATATCCTATAGGTCACCTTTGGGTTGTCTTTTCTATTTGACAGAAATCATTTTCATATATCCTAGACACAAACCTGCAGGCTGCTATGTCACCTCACAGAACCAGAGTCCTTTATTAATTATGAGCAGCTAAATTAGAAACAAATATATTAGTCTAGAAAGCTCAGCAATCCTGGAGTCAGGTGTTAACTAGTCAGACAGCCTCTGGTTGTCTGCCCTGCACGGTTACTGTTGGTGAGGTTTTGTTGTGCTTACTGTGTGGCTGTGCTTGGCCTCTCCGGCAGAGATGCTTCTGCAGCAGGGACTGCTGGCCTTCAGGCTGACTCCTGTATTAAACTGTGCTTCATGATGGGGTAATGTTTCTAAGGAAGAGCCAAGTGGAGACTGGGATGGTAGAGTCACTCTGGTGTTCCTGCACCTTGTGGAGGTCCTCGTCCTCCACTGTCTGTCTGCTGTGCGTGCACCTTTCTGTGCCTTCAGCCTCGTTCTCCATATCTCACTTGAACCTTCTCTTCTCCTCCAACTGGCAATAAATAAGAATGTTATGGTGTTGAAAATATGTATTATACTGACAGGATTGTATATGTATGTCTTATTTTTCTTTAATTAGGCCTTTGTAAATTGTTTACAGTGCTTGCCTAAAAGTAAAAACCAATGTCTAGGTTGATTTCACTTAGCAAAATTGTTGGGATTTTTATTGATGTCTTTTTGGCTGTTCATTCCCACTCATTGTCCTTTTCCCACCCTGAATTGTAGCTTTGGAGTTAAAAAATCTCCTGTGTACTATTTGAATTAACCAAGAGAAAAATAGGATTTTCTTAGAGCTAAATTTTTAGATTGTATGAACTGTTTTGATATGTGATTTTAAGTAGGAAACCTGAAAAGACACCTTAAATTTATTGGAAAGACACAGAACAGTTAGCTTTCACATTAACTAAATATTGGTGATTATTTTAATGACAGATAAAACTATAAAACACTTAAAGTGTTCAATTTTTTTTAACAGGTTTTTTGTGTTTGTCTGTCTGAGACAGGGTTTCTATGTAGCCCTGGCTAGCTTTGAACTCACAGAGATCCACTTGCTTCTGTTTCCCACATGCTGGGATTAAAGGTGTATACTATCATGCCAGGCCCAAGAGGTTTAAGTTTTTTTTTTTTTTTTTTTTTTTTCCTTTTCTTCTTTTTTTTTTTCCCCTTTGGTCTTTCAAGACAGGGTTTCTCTGTGTAGCTCTGGCTGTCCTGGAACTCACTCTGTATACCAGGCTGACCTCAAACTCACAGAGATCCACCTGCCGCTGCCTCCTGAGTGCTGGGAAAGGTTTACGTCTTAACATAAGCTTTTCTACTTGATAAAGTTTACATTTGATGTAGAATTCAAGAAAACACCATTTATTCTTACATTCAATACAAAATCAAAAGTGATAATTAAAACAAAGAAATTTGCTACATAATCTATTCTTTCTTTTGTTGTCAAGATAAAGCAGAAGGAGTGGAAGAATAATGCTGACACTTTATATGAAGTTGTGTGTTTGGAAAGTGAGTCAGAGAGAGAGCGGAGGAAAACTACAGCCAGTCCTTCAGCTCGCCTGCCACAGTCTGGATCCCAGAGCTCCATGATCCCCTCTCCTCCAGAAGATGATGAAGAAGAAGGTAAGTGTAGATACGTTGGTTTGTGTGTAGGGTAGAGGGCTGTCCACACTACTGCAGCTTCATCTTCATGGGGGCTGGTGGTGGGATGTGGTATTGGAGTTCATTCCATGAGCACTTGTGAGCATCCCCCATAGACAAGCAACAAGGAGAGGCTGGAAATAGTTGACATTGGCCTGCCCCACCCACCTCTCTCTGTGTATTTATTTCTCTGTGCACATGTGTTTTGTACTTGTATAACAGTGTACCTGTGAAGGTCAGGGGGCAACTTGGTTGGAATCTGTTCTTTCCTTTTACCCTGTGGGTTGCAGGGATTACCCTGAGGTCACCAAGCATAGCAGCAAGCACCTCTACCCAATGAGCCGCCTCACCAGCCCACATTTGGCATTCTTTAAGGTACTTGGAACCAGATTGGGGAAAATGAGATTTTATAATCTGGTCACTATTTAATGGCAATACACAGAAGTGGAGACTAGAGGAAGTCTCAGGCACAGAAGAGGAAAGCATTCCATGGTTGTCTAGCTCCTAACAGTACAAGGGCTTCATTTGTAATGAAGGAAACTGATGATGATAGTAGATCATTTGAGTTTGAATCTGTGAAGTTCATTCAAAATTTGTAAAATTCATTTTTCACTGTAAGGAGTTTGTGGAACATCATAAGAGTAATTTTTGAGCTGGAATTGAAAGTGCAAAAACTCAGTGGTGATGAATGGGCTTCTCTGAACATTTCTGGCTAAGAAATCACATTAACAAAAAAATAGAGGTGCAAGGAATGATTAACTTTGTTAAAAGACATAAATACCTATGATCGTGTGTGCATTTTCAAGTTAGAGTAAGCACTGGCTTTTTAGGTACTCTTTCTTGGGATGGGGGCTGTAAGTCCCTCTGTCTTGTGGTTATTCACCTTATGTTCTTTTTTAGGACTATTAATGTCTAATGATTAAATGCTTATTGTGTGGTAGCAAGGTGCCTTATTCTCATAATCCTCACAGTAAGCCTAAAAAATAGAAATTATTATTGTCCTCATTTTTCACATCAAGAAGTAAAATCAGAGAAAAGTACATTTCAGGCTACATGCGTAGAAAATGGCAGTCATAATTTGAATCAAATTCATGTACTTACCGTCTGAGTTGAAGTCTGTTTTCATCTTCTGCATTTAGTTATCATAAATCACTGAAATGCAAAAAAGACCCATGGTTTTTTTTGTTTTTGTTTTTTGTTTTTTGTTTTTTTAAGTCAGGTGCAGTTTGACATTCCCCTGGCAAACCTCTCTCTTCTTTCTATTAGATTTATTTATTTATTTTATGTATGTGGGTGTTTTGTCTACATATATGTCTGCACACTAGAAGAGGGTATTAGATTCAGTGACACTCCAAGTTATAGGTGGTTCCTGAGGAAAAGGTCTCATTTCCAGAGAGGTGTCTCCCCCACAAGACATCAGACAGGAAATAGAGCACTTACAAAACAGTATTCTGAAACTTGAAATGACTTTGCATCCCTTTCTCTGCCTCTGACCTGTGTACCTGGGACTCCAATGACAAATTCCCCATTACTGTTGAGATTTTTTGAAGGGTTTAGAGCAGTAGGAGAGAATTGTGAAAGATAGATCTTCCTACTGCTTATGAAGGACTTAACACCCCATGTAAATGTTAGCACATTTTTCTTGACATTACACAGATTTCATTGTATGATTGGATCTCACCAGCAGCACCCAGCCCATTTTAGCACATCTTTTTGTCTTCTTCCCAGGTTGTATGATGGATGTTTTAATGAATGGGAAATTGAGAAATTACAAAGTAGTGTCATTCTGGCGTCCTAATGAGTTTGGAAAAATTGACCTAAGTGTCTTGAGCTTTTTCTCTTCTTAATAATACAGAAATATCTCATTTATATTCAGTCTGTCTTTCCCTTATCTCACAATCAAAACTATGATAAAATCCAAAATGTTACCATGTAGGAAGTTTAATAATAGGTGTCAAAGATTTATGAGCTTTTAAAGTCAGTGCTTTGTGGTAGTCCTCTCTTGAGGAGAGGTGTACGGTGATGCTATCCTCACAGTTTGGCTGTGAAAATGTGTGAAGACAAGTGCTGTACACCCACTTAGTGAGAATGTAAATTAGTACAACTGTTTGAGAAGGCAATTGGTCAGGTACTTACTAAGTCCTAAATAGTAATGGTGTTTTTACCTTAGGAAGTACATTTCTAGGCATATGACTAATAAAGCAGTGAAACAACATTATCCTAACTACTGAAAGCAAAGCATTGAGAACCTTGCAGTGTCCAGAAAGAGGATTAAGTAGATAATAGCCATTGTCACCTTCTGTTTCTTAAGGTTTGGTGCTGGGTGTGACCCAGGGTCTCAGATTTTGTCTGTAACTGAGCTATGTCCTCAGCCTTACTTTACCACCTGCATATTTTATATTCCCTAAATTCTTGATTAAGTTTTATTATGTTTTTAGTGTGTATGGATATTTTACCTGCATGTATGTCTGTACACCATGTGCATTCCTGGTGTCCAAGGAGGACAGAAAAGGGCTTTAGATCCCCTGGAACTGGAGTTACAGATGGTTATGAGCCACCATATGGGTATTGGGAACTAAAATGAGGTTCTGGAAGAGTAGCTGCTGTTCTTAACCACTGTGCCATCTCTCTATCACCCTCTAAATTCTTAATTAGTTAATTTTAGTTATTTAAATTTTAAATTATTAATTTTGTCCTTTTATGTTCTGTTTTCTGTTATAAATTAATGTCATTCTGTGGAACATTTAGAAAGTTGTAACATGAAAGAAGAGAAAAATATTTATGATAATTCATAATTCCCTCAGGTAGTGATATTAATGTCTTAATGTGCTCACTGCCATCTGCTTGGTGTTTTAGCAGATCACACTGGCAATTTCAGTCTCCGTATGTTTATTATATCATGATGTAAACACAAACACTTGCATTCGTTATATTGTATACATGTCATAATTCATTATTTTTTTAAATTAGTATGCAAGTATTAGGCATCATTACAGCATTGTAAAATATGTAAATGTAAAAGTGGGGAAAGAGTGTTGGGGAGACGAACAGGAGAGAAGATTCAACAACAAAACATCACTTACCACTACTCCTTTATTAGACTCTTAGGTAACTAAGTTTGTTGTTTACTATTTTAAATAAAACTGCTAAGTGTGTTTGTATATAAAACTATGTGCTTAGAAAAGGAGAAAAACATTCCACATTTTGAGTTGTTTATTTTATAGATAAATGACTCTTTCCTATAATTGACATAATAAAGACTTAGATAGAAAGCAAAGGAGAATTAAACAGGTTATAAAAGCATTGTACCTTAGACAGGGTTCATACATTTATACATCAATACTAAGAACATATATTAATGACTTTATAATAATTTAAATATACAGTAAGATAAATACATAATAAAAGTTTGCATTTGATTTTTATATTCCCATTTTTTTTATAAATATGAATTTTGCTTATTGCAGATAACGATGAACCTCTCTTGAGTGGATTTGGTGATGTGTCCAAAGAATGTGCAGAAAAAATTCTTGAAACATGGGGAGAACTCCTGTCAAAATGGTGAGTTACAGAATTGGTCTGCTGTGCATCCGTCACTCTGATGAATCTTACCTAGTTCTGAATCTAGAACCGATACCAGAAATCTGCAAGTAAAGCCTCATTCTAGAATCTAATAGACATTTATAAGGATAACATTGGAGATGTGGATCAGTTTGAGACTTAGCAGAAGCCTAGGAAAGTCTCATTGATAGAAAAATGTTCAGACATGGAATACAGAGTCGAGAGGGAGAGATCAGTCGGTCCTGGCAGTGAAGAAGATAGGACTGACCGGCTGGCAGATGATAACAGCAGAGCTGTGTTGTAGCTGCCAACCCCATTCTCTCAGCCAGAGCTGCCTCACTTGCCAAGCTCTAACTGAAGGAGTATAAGGTCTCTGTACAATGACTTGCACAAAGGAGACTGCCCCACAAATCTACTTGAGGCTACAAAATCTATTTGTAAAAGTGTGCCCTCCACTAGAGAGGTAAGGAAAGTAATGGTCACAGGCCTGATTCTATGGTATTCTGAAATTAGATGCTATCAGGAGTCCATTGGACTTAGAATTTAGACATCCTTACAGCCTCTGGTGTAAGAAATTCCTTAGGGTTTCAAAACCAATATGTGCTTCCAAAATGTAGCTATTGGGTGCTGTGCAGGAGGCAGATGAGGCCTGTCTTGTTTACCTTTGTGAAGATACCAATCTGCATATTATCCAGGCCAAATGTTTATCAGTTACACCACCAGAAACACCCTGTTAGCAGACCATGCACGTGGTGAACTTGCTTAAGAAACCACTGTGATGGGATTCATCTTCACAATGTGTTTTCCTCTCTTCCAATTATTGGTAATTCCCAGTGTTAGATAATTTTCCCCATGGAGTTTAAAGGAATCTAAGCACAATTGGCAAGTAGAAAAATTGGGGACAGAAATCAGATATTGGCAGTTTTCCCATTGCCGTTTGTGTGGGAAATTTTAATATAAGTGTGAGGCAAAAAAAGCATTGATGTAAGTCAGAGTACTTCTGTGAACAAAACAACAGTTCACCTTTTACAACAATTCTAAATAAATCTGTTAAATTGTTAAGAGGGAAAAAAATTATACTCCCAGTGCTAATACCTAATGATTAGAAAAGTTTAGAAGATGGTAACTCTGTGTGTGTGTGTGTGTGTGTGTGTGTGTGTGTGTGTGTGTGTGTGTGTGTGTGTGTGTGTGTTTTACATAGTAGAAACCTCAGGTAGAGTTTTTCTTTACCTCTGTTACATATGATACCTGGAATGGCAAAGCAAAGTATCCCAAGCATGATATGGGTGCCTTGCTGTATCCATTATTTTTATGTTATATGTATGTTCCCATGTGGTTTTTGTTTTGTTTTGTTTTTTGAGACAAGAGTTTCTCTTTGTGACAGCTCTGGCTGTCCTGGAACTCACTCTGTAGACCAGGATGGCCTCCAACTCACAGAGATCACTTGCCTCTGCCTCCTGAGTGCTGGGACTAAAGACATGTGCTGCCACTGCCTAATTTATATGTTCCCAATTTAGGCTTAGTCTGGGAATATAATTCTGTAGTAGAATACTTGCCAGGCCATAATAAAATAAAAATCAGCCAAAATAAAACGTGGCTGATTCCCAAGATAGGCATGGTGGAACATGTCTACAGTCTCTGCATTGAGCTGTGGAGGCAGGAGGATTAAAACTTCAAGTCCAGCCTGGGCTATATGCAAAATTGTGTATAAAACCCAAGAATTTGGCTGGACATAGTGGTTCATGCCTTTAAATATCAGCACTCGCCAGGCATGGTGCCACATGCCTTTAATCTGAGCACTCAGGAGACAGAGGCAGACGGATTTATGTGAGTTTGAGGCCAGCCTAGTCTAGAGCGAGTTCTAGGACAGCCAGAGCTTTTATACAGAGAAACGCTGTCAATAAATAAATAAGTAAGTAAGTAAGTAAATAAACAAACAAACACATAAGTAGTAAATCCCAGCACTCAGGAGGTCGAGGATCTCTGTGAGTTTGAGACCAGCCTGGTCTACATAATGAATTCTAGGCCATCCAGAGCTTTTATACAGAGAAACTCTGTAAATACATATAAACAAACAAACAAACAAACAAATAAATAAATAGTAAATACCAGCACTCAGGAGGTTGAGGACCTTTGTGAGTTTGAGACCAGCCTGGTCTACATAATGAATTCTAGGCCAGTCAGGACCCTGTCTAAAAACAAACAAACAAAGAGTTTGACAACAGTGTTAGGAGGCACTATTCTTCAGCATATTTACACAGAGTATATTGCCTTCAGGTGTTGATTAGCATAATTAGAGGTACTCTGAAGAAACATATATGTAGTATCTTTTTTTTCCTTGATAGGATGTCTTGGAGGAAAAAGCTAAGTTTGAAAGTGCTCTGCTCACGTCTGTATTGCAGATGCTCTGGTTGTTGAGGTCATTAAAGTCCCCTATGGGCATCATGCATTAGGCTTCTTCTTTTAGAAGTTTTGTCTGTTAAGTCTTTCACTGTGTTTTTAGTAAAGCTGTGTCTCAGCAGATTTCATGGCCGTAAGGGCCAGCACTACACATGATGATGCTCTCACAATGCTTTACACTTTGGACAAAACACTGTCTGCATTGGGAAATGTCAAATATGTACAAAAGAAAATGGCAGACCAAATCATGCATTGTCTTTAGACACGTGGCCTGTAATACATGAACTATGCAAAAGCCCTTGGGAATGTTTCTTCTTAAATTTTGATGTTATACTATCAAGAGTCATTCTTCTGATACATCTATCAGGTTCAGTTTCAGCTCAGTGAGTTTAGAGTGTGTGGACTGCTGATGCAGGAATTTTGTTTCTGGTCTAAACCAGCATTGAAATCAGTATTGACATAATTTAATAATAGCATATTTAAAGTCATCTCCACAGTATTTACAGTCGAGAGCTCACTTTCTGTCCTGGAACCCACTCTATAGCCCAGGCTGGTCTGAAACTCACTGTGTAGACCAGGCTGGCTGTTTGAATTCTATGAATCCAGCACATTTTGTTTAATGTCTTTGTTTTGTTGTCAAACTTTGTCCCTCATAACCAGCTGTCCCCCACTCTCTCCAGTGTGTTACCTGAGCTCCCGTCTGTGCTGTCCTCAGATGGGCTTCAGTTGCTTCTGCTGTTGGAGTCTTGTCTTCAGACACGTGATAATCTGTCCTCTCCCACCCATCTCATTGTTTTTGTCTGTGCTCTGTGGATAGTAAGCATTGTAAGAGCATGGAATTCAGAAGTTTGTAAAATTACTAGAGTCCTATTGTTAAAAATTTTAGATTTCAAGGTTGTAGTAATCCTAGTGTAAACATTTACCATACACCAAGCACAGTGCCAACTTGTATGCACTCGTTCAACTATAATATGACAGACTTCTGCTTTTTCACACACAGGTTAAGCATTCTAATATGCAGAGCCAGAACTTTTTAACATAACAAACAAGTCTGATCCTGAAGCTAGTTTATTTATAAAAGTAGATTTTTCATACAGTATTAGTAAGTAAGTATCTTTGTGTGTCACTTTGCAGGCTCATTTGAATATGATTCTTGGAAGATAGGAGCACCGATGGCCTTAGTATAAAATAGTATGCTAGTTATATGTAGAGTTAATATTGTCAATGGCTGAAGTCATTCTGAAAGAAATTTAAGTTAGGGTTACCAGAATTTTCTGTGAAGGACCAGATAGCAAATATTTAAGACATTGTCGCCCAATGACAGTCTGTCACAACTACTCACCTCTGCTACTGAAAATCAAAACAATCATAAATAGTAACCAGGAAAAACCTCATAATTGTATGTCAGTAAAAGTTTATTTACAGCCAGGCGGTGGTGGCGCACACCTTTAATCCCAGCACTCGGGAGGCAGAGCCAGGCAGATCTCTGTGAGTTCGAGGCCAGCCTAGTCTACAGAGCAAGATCCAGGACAGGCACTCAAGCTACACAGAGAAACTGTCTTGAAAAACTAAAAATAATAATAATAGAGATACTTAGAGTGGTTTGCAGGTGCCATGTTACTGCTTCAGTTATTATTACTGTGTCAGCTTCTCAGGTCTTTGTAAACCGTTTCCTTTTCATTAAGGCATTTCCAGAGCATCTTCCTTTAATGAAGTAATGAATTGCGGCTTTATTTTTAGGCATCTCAACTTGAATGTGAGACCGAAGCAGTTGCCATCCTTAGTGAGAAGTGGTGTCCCAGAAGCTCTTCGTGGAGAAGTCTGGCAGCTGCTAGCAGGCTGCCACAACAATGACCACTTAGTAGAAAAGTACCGAATTCTCATCACCAAGGTCAGAGAGGATATGAATTTCAGAGTGAATAGTCAAATGTTTTGTAATTTATCTTAAATAAGTGTAGTTCAGAGATGTTTCTTCTCTTGGCACAAAGACAAATGTATAAAGTTTACCTCCTCAGTTGAGTTTATCTCAGTGATAGAACATGTCTTCTAAACCCACTAAGTGTCTCAATCCTTTCAGCCTAGATTAACATTATGAGCCACGTTACTTGTGTTATGCAGTGTATACAAATATTTTGTATTGTTGGTGTGGGGGTTTTGTTTTTAATTCTCATATGAGTTTTTATTTATTTGGTTGGTTTTGTTTTGTTTTGTTGATGTGGTTTTTGTTAATTCTCATGGGTTTTTATTTATTTGTTGTTTTTTTGTTGTTGTTGTTGTTGTTGTTTGTTTGCTTTTTAAAATGGGTCCTGGGCTTGTCTAGAACTCACAATGCAGCCAAGACTGGCCTTGAACCTGTGACAGTCTGCCTACCTAAGGCTCCCAACTGATGGCATTATAAGCATGAGCCTCCACACCAAGCTTTAATTTTTTTTTCATATTTTACCAAATATGCTTTGGTAAAGAGGGCTTTTTTTTCAGTTTCTACACTTAAAAGAAAATAGTTCTGTAGCATTACACTTAAATCTGCTGTGGCTCATTCCTCTAAGATAAAACCCTTGTTTGCACAGTGTCCCCTGCTCAAGAAGAAGCATTCTTCAAAGTTTCACAAACAAAGCAAGAAAAAAAATATTCTATGAACAGCGTACAAACATGTAAAATGATTTCCTACAAGGTTAGGCAGCATTTGTGCCTTTTTGTACCCATAAACTAGGTTTGGTTTTAGTTTTCTCATAATTTTGAAGTGTTTATCTGCTATTAAGTAGTTTGTCTAGTAGGTAAATTTGAAGTCTGGGTTATGAATATGCAGATTCTCCCATAGCACTTGAAGTTTCTTAAAATTTCATTTACATCGTATTTATTTTGTTTGTATCTGTATTGATTTGTTTGGCATGCTAGTGCCCCAGTATATGTGTGGGTGGGGGCAGAGGAAAACTGGTAAGAGCCCATTCTCTTTATTCACCATGTGGAACCTGGGAGTTTTCGGACTGAGGCACCTTTAACCACTGAGCCATCTCACCTGCCCAACATCAGAACTTTTGGTATGACAAAAGGTAAAATCTTTGTAAATAGCTGGATGGTAAATAGCTGGATGGTGGTGGTGCACACCTTTAATCCCAGCAATTGGGAGGCAGAGGCAGGCGGATCTCTGAGTTTGAGGCCAGCCTGGTCTACAAAATGAGTTCCAGGACAGCTAGTTCTGTTACACAGAGAAAACTATCTTGAAAAAAAAAAAAAAAATTTAAAAAACAAAACAAAAAAAAACTTTGTTAAGAAAATATTTAAACCTTATTAGGAGCATAAATTATCTTTTTAAAACTGTTAACAAAACAATCTTATAGGAAAATAACATACAGAACGGAGATATGATCTCAAGAAATTAAATGTCTAACATAAACACAGTTGTGGGCTGAAGAAGCTAAATACAGGATCAGTTAAATGTTCTTTATTGAACTTGCCTGACAAATCACAGTGGGAGTCATAAAGGAGTGGTTCATTTCCTCAGGAGAACCCCAGGGTGTATGTTATCGGGTGTACAGCTTTTGAGACAGGTTCTAGAAAAGAGTTCGTCTGTATCGTCCCTCCAAGGCTCAGGAAGCACTGCAGAAGACGGAGGTGGAAAGGCTGTAGGAGCCAGAGAGAAAGGGAATGGGGCAGAGTTGTCTCCAGGTACAGTGCGGCCAGCCATGACGCTCTTGAACTCTCTCAGTAGCTGAGGACATCTGCCTAAGACTTGCCCATGATCATGCCCTTGAGTATTCATTCCATCTACAGAGGAGGTCTAACAAAGTCCTAACCCCTTGGATCTAAAGCAGTTAAAGATCACAGTGGAAGGGAGACACATTTTCTTCAGTGGTATAAACACTAGTGGGTGGTCCATGCTCCTGAAAATAACCCTTCATTTGTGCTCCTGTAAGTAACCCTAGTTAAGCTTGTTGGTTCACAAGAAGAAAAATGTATACATAAAAGTACAAGAGAGTAGTAGTTGGGAAGAGGAAGGATGTCAACAGGAGTAGGAGGGGAGTATTTGTATGAAAATGCAATATGTGGTAATGTCATTACATATAATTAGTACATGCTCATATACCTATAAAACAAAAGTATTGCAGTCAAAAAATTTTCCTTATAAAAGAACCTTAGATGCTGAGTCTTCCTGTGTTGTTGTCTGGTTACATGGAAAAGTCATAAGCTACTGATCACGTTCCAAAAAAGTGTAGCACGTACCGTTGCACATAGTCCATAAAGCTTGATAATAACAGGAGATAGTGTCCCTGGATTATATATTTATTACACTTTTACAGTTGTTTTATGGTTCTACTTAAAAAATCTTGAGTCTAGTGTCATTAGCTCGCTCCTGTAATCCTAGCACTAAGGATGTTTAGGCAGGAGGAACTCAAGTTCAGCCTTGGCTATAGAAACCCTATCTCAATCCCTACCTTGCATAAAAATAATAAAGCCTCAAAAAAAAAATGTTAAATGTTACCAAAGCATTTTCTGCATGGAGTCCAGAACATGCACTTGGGGTTTTTTGTTTGTTTCAATTTTTTTGGTGTTTTTTTTTTCCCCCTCTTTTGGTTTTTTTGAGACAGGGTTTCTCTGTGTAGCTTTGGAGCCTGTCTTGGAACTCACTCTGTAGCCCAGGCTGGCCTTGAACTCACAGAGATCCTCGTGGCTCTGCCTCCCGAGTGCTGAGATTAAAAGCATGCACCACCACTGACTGCCCAGCTAATTTTTTTGGTTTTTGAGATAGAGTCTCACTGTGTAGCCTTGGCCAGCTTGAAACTTGCTGTATGGGCAAAGCTGGCCCCACAGAGATCTACCTGCTTCTGCTTCCCAAGTTCTAAGAATAAACCACTACACCAGCACAAGCAGTTGTAGATTCCTCTGGTCTTTGGTCCTGACCTCTAATACAGTTGTTTTAACAGAAGGCCAGGAAGTGATTCCCTCAGCCTGCCTCACTGATTGTTGCCTCATTTTTATGTTTGAATCTGGTAACACAAAAGCTGGAGTTGAGCATGAAAGGGAAACAAGATGTTTTCTGATTGCAGCTTCCAGAACCTTCCTCAATCCCTCTGTCTTTGACTATATTTTATATTTTGTCAATGCCTCTTAGTGTTTCTTTTGATTCAATGTTTAGTATTCAAAATTTACAGCAAAACTTGTACAGTAAATGCGTTTTGTAGTGAGAGACTAATGGATCAGCAGCACATCCTTTCCACCCCCATGCTCCTTCTCTGCTGAGCTTTAGTTTCAGTTGTAAGACTTGCTGTGATTACAAGCTCGTATCCAGACCCGAAGCTAGCAGCAGTTGTGTATCACCAGTGTTTTCTCTCTTAGTTGCTTGTGTAGTGGAAGCTGTGGGACCCAGCCACATCTTACAGGTCTAGAATAGAATGCACCAGTGACAGTGTTATCACTGAGCAGACTCTTTCCTTCTTAAAATATCTGTCTGGAATTTAATAGGCAAGGACTGAAATTGCAAGAATGTAGCTCTGGGTACCCAGCGCTGAAAGGCTGTCTGTTTAGCAGGAAGCACATGGAGTTAGGAAGCCTGAGCACTGGTTCAGTGCACCCTCTCTTCCATTTATGAACTCAAATAAGGTTCTGTACCTTGGACCAGCCATTGTGGCATCAGATAAAAGCAGTTTCTGCATTTTGGGGTTCTGTATGCATAGATTTAATCATCAGTGATAGAAAATCTTTTTGAAAATTTCCTTCAATATCAATGATTTATAAACTGTTTTCTTATTATTATTTCCTAAACAATAAAACAGCAAGTATTTGCATAGCATTTACATTGTATTATGTATTGTAAGTAATTTACAAAGGATTGATGTGTACAGAAATATCGGGGTTTTGTTTCATTTTGGGTTTTTTGTTTGTTTGTTTGTTTGTTTGTTTTGTAACAGAGCTTCTTTGTAAAATAGTCCTGGCTGTCCTGGAACTTACTCTGTAGACCAGGCTGGCCTCAAAACTCACAGAGATCTGCCTGCCTCTCCTTCCTGATGCTGAGATTAAAGGCATGTGCCATCACTGCACAGCTTACAGGAATCTTGTGTATGTTGTATATAAATACTTCCTCCTCCCTCTGTGTTAAAGATTGAGCCCAGAATCTTGGACATGGTACACAAGCACTCTACCATAGTCCCCAGTTCCCCACTGCATCTTTTTCTATAAGGGATTTGAGCATTTATGAACTTTAGGTCCAATAGAGGTTCTGTGAACCCTTTGGATACTGAGAATTTGCTGTAGTATGTTTGAGTATTACTTCAAAATATAGGCTATGATTCTGCCATTTCAAAGTGGATACTCCTGCTGTATAAGAAATCATAGGGGCTGGAGAGAGATGGCTTATTTGCTCTTGTGGAGGACCTGGGTTTGGTTCCTAGCACCCACATGGCAACTCACAACTGTCTATAATTCCAGTTCCAGGGTATTAGATGCCCACATGTAGTGTACATAAACTTAAACAGATGCACACTTATATGCATAAAAATAAAAATGAATTAATTTCTCTTAGTAGAAAGACATTATGTTGTGAGTTACCTTTAAAATTCTATGTTCTGAAAAGAAGAGAGCCATTGGTACTCTGGGGGCAGGGTGGTTATGAGCGAGAGGAGTGGGAGGGAATTTGAACACCAAGTATAATGTTATGAAAACCATTATTTTGTACACTAAAAAGTATATAAATGAAATACAGGGCACACATACACACAAACTACTCTGTAGTACTGCTTCCATATAGCAGTTGCTATAGTAGGCCTCTTTAAATTACTTGTGTAAATAAATATTCTGCATATCTTTGTGAAAATACTTCCATTCCATTTTCCATTGAGTTTCTGCATATCAAATCTGTCTAGGAAGTGCTAGGGTTTCCTGAATTCTAAAAAAGTGAGTATATTGGTTTGACCATTTTAAAATGGTTAGTATTGGGGATTTTTTTTTTTTCCCCCGAGACATATTTTCTCTGTGTAGTTTTGGTGCCTGTCCTGGATCTTGCTCTGTAGACCAGGCTGGCCTTGAACTCACAGAGATCCTTCTGGCTTTGCCTCCTGGGTGCTGAGATTAAAGGCATGCGCCGCTGCCGCTGCTGCCGCCGCCGCCTGGCTTTTTTTTTTTTTTTTTTTAACCCACAGTGATATATCATTTAGCCTGGTATGGATTGAACATCCCTATCTAAAAGCTTGCAATCAGAACTGTTTCTAATTTGGGGTTTTCTATTTGGTTATGGTGATGGTGATGTTTCTGGTTGTCTTGGTTTGATTTGTGTAGACTATCAATTAAACCACTATGATATAAAAATATAAGTGCTCTGAAACCTTAGGCTAGTGGAAGTTTTTCAGTGCTTGCTTCTAGGTCCTAGACTTTAAGAATAGGAATGCCTACCTTGTATTGTGGGTACACCAGCAGTTATCATTGCAGCTTTATTTGAAAGCTATTTAAACCTAAAAACAGAATTTCTGTTGTATTTGGCTTGTGTTGTTGATTCACTTAAAAGAAGAATTGTGTCTCTGTACCAGTCCTGAGAAAAGTAGGCAGTTAACTATAAACAAGTAAAATTTCATGAGAGTTTTAGAATTCAATTGACATTAAAGTTTTAGAATTCAGATGACATGAAAAGTTTCTTATCCAGCCAGGCAGTGGTGGTACACATCTTTAATCCCAGCACCCAGGAGGCAAAGGCCGGTTGGAGGCTAGCCTGGTCTACAGAGCAAGTTCTAGAACAGCCAAGGATACACAGAGAAACCCTGTCTAGAAAAACAAAACAAAAGGTTTCTCATCCAAGCCTTCTAAAGTCACCCTGGCGGTTGATAATTGGGCACAAAGTCATGTTGCAGTGTTGAGGAGGCGCACTCACTGTTAGAGGTGAGAAATGCTGGGTGACTTCTGTGATGAGACTGAGATAAGGCCAGCAGCCAGCAGGGGCCAAATTCCAGAAAGTGACATTAATGGTTTTGTGTAACCAGATAAAAAAATTGAATCATTTCATTTCATATTTATTGTATAGCATTTTGTGTTTCCACTGCTGGCTGTACATACAAGGCAAGTGCTTTACTGGTTAGCTGTGTTTCCAATCCCAGCCGAAGCTCTACATTTAGGTTTAAAAGGCAGTGTAACTGGGCGTGGTGGTGCAGAGGCAGGCTGATTTTCGTGAGTTTGAGAGCAGCCTGGTTTATATAGTGAGACTCTGCCTCAAAAAAAGCAAATAAATAAATGAAATAAAATAAAGTAAAAAACAAGATGTAAGATGATTTCATGTGTCTGACAAAAGGCAGGTTGTCTTGCTTCAAATCCTAACCCCACTGTTTCCTAGCTGCTGATGGGCAATTTAATATCCCTGGGCTAAAATGGGATGATAATAGAACCTTGCTTGTATGATTGTTAGTATTAATAGGGTAAATAAGTGGAAGTACTCAGAATGATTCATAGTCATATTAAGTGTAAGCAGCTGCCTTGTTACTGTTATTAACTTGTTTGTTTATCATTTTAGTTTTAGAATATTATTTTGGTTCAGTGAAGCATGGCAAAAGATAATTGTGGCTTATTGTGATCGTAGCAAAGAAAGTCTCCCCTTATTGCTGGGGACATGATTCGAGACCTCCAGTGGTTGCTTAAAGCATTAGATAGTACCAGACTAGTAACTATTTTGTGTTTTCCATACCTTCAATAAAGTGTAACTTACAAAGCAGGCATAGTAAGAGGTTCCCAATAGTAGGTATAATAAAATAGCTGTAACAGTACATTGTGATAAGTTCTATAGACGTGGGCTGTCTCAAACTGCAGGATTCCCATTCGGTGCTTTCAGACTGCAGTTGAGTCTAGACTATGAAACTGCAGCTCAGAAGACCACTCTGCTGTGTAAGAGACACTCGGAGGTAGAGCCCTCAGCACACCATGGATGAGTGTGGAGAGCGACCCGGGAGAAGTAGGAATAGGAATTAGTACCTCACATAGTCTTTGAGTGACAGTGGCTTATTATAGAAAGACACTGCTGCTCTCTGCTGAGGCTTGGCACTCTGTCAGTCTTGTGCTTCTGTGTGTTCTGAGGCCCTTGCTTTCCTGTGGTAGTGTTCACCGTTCACCTTTCACTGAGTTGTGATCATAGGCATCCTTTTGCCCACAATGAGAAAGCATGTATAAAGTAAGAATGCAAGTTGGATCACATAGTGAGTGCTCTGTTCAGATGTGCAGATCTCCTGGGATTATTACAAATGCCATCATTTGTTTTCTTGTCCTCTGCTGGGAGTGTGGGGCTTTATTCAGGCAGAATTATGTCATTCGCATGGCACCCAATTCCTAGTTATTGAAGAGTACTTTTTATGACATCTGAAACAAAATGCTGTATGATTTCAGTTTGCATTGTATTTGATTGCACCCTAAGATTCAAAGACTTGTACCTGAATATCTGCAAGCTGCCTCAGGCTACCACTTGGGTGCAGCGCCTGACTAGACTGAGGGAGAGGCAAAAGAGCAGCAACAGCGCTCCCTTTCTTACCGCCAGTGCCCAGTAAACGGTGAACGAAAACTGAGGCTGAACAGTTCAGTCGTCTTGTGTAGCCGAGTTAGAATTCCTCCACTGCCGTGTACTGTTAACACACTTCCTTTCTTTGATACTGTTCTTTGTTCTTGGGAAATGGTACACAAAAATAGGACTTTCCCCTCACCCTCTGGTCGTGTGCTTCAGCTCAACTCCTGACTCCTCCCTCTCTCCCCATCCCCTCCTCCTTTTCCTCCCTCCCCACCCATCCATCCTTGTATTTTTCTTGCTGGCAGTCTGGATCCTACTCATTTACCTAAGAGGGGGATTCCAGACAGACAGGAGACAGTTTTCAAACGCTGCACTGCTGGAAACTCAAGTCAGTGCCCACAGTGGGGTCTCAAAGCTCCAGAGATTCTCCCCGGCGATGAATTCTAATGAGTTGCCCGAGATGCTAGAGTGTGTGTAAGCACAGCGTTTCCCTTCCCTTCCCTTCCCCGTTTCTTTCTCTTCCCAAGCCCCTTCTCCCCCTGCTCCCCTCCTACTCCTTTATCCCTCCCTCTGTGCTGTAGTTCTGCCTCACAGGACCGAAGCACAATCCTGCAGTGCAAGGCTTTCTGTTTGGGGTTTATTGTGGCTTCTGTTTGGATTTCAGCATGCAGAATTACAGGTAACGCTCTGAAATTGAGCTGAGCATTTAAATTCTATTAAGATGTTTTCAGAAGTAAGATAGTACATTGGATTTAATGAAGAAAATTAATCTTGGTTAATTTTTATCAATGGTAATTGTAGCCAAATGTTTTCAGGATTGCTATAAGGAGATTCTCCCACAACAGGTTAAATAAAAGAGAATGAGGGTAAATGGATCTATAATTGCTTTCTTTTTTATGTTGATCTCGGAAGTATGGTATAACTGCTCCTCTGGAGTAAATGCCCTTTTTGGAGGTGCTGCTGAGGGTAAAGGGGTGGTGGGGGTGGCAGTCAGAGCTAGTAGTTCTTTGACTAGGACGTGGAATGCAAAATGTAAAATGCTCTCTCCTTTTCTTCTGTCAGCTCTTCAGAGGAGACTCATTACAACTCCTGCTGAAGCTCCTAGCCTTCCTCCCTCTGCCTCTCCCCCCACCCTCACTTGGCCTGAAGACACTGTCCCCAGTCCGCCTTACTCCCTTGGTGATATGTGCATGGTGAACATGGCAGTGTGGCCAAGTCTGGGTTGGCTCTCCCTGTTCCAGGAAGAATCTAAAGGGAAGTTGCACCGCAGCAGAGCAGGAACCTGGTGACTAGGGTTCCTGGCATTGTCACACACAGCCATGCACAGCTGACTGCAGTGACAATAGCTGCTTCTGGGAACTGGGCAGCATGAAGTGAGAGCCAGTTCCTGAGCGCGAGATGAACTCCACCTCGGATGGTGGTCAGAGCAGCCACCCTTTCTGTCTCCTTGCCCTGGGCTACTTGGAAACTGTCAGTTTTTGTCTTTTGGAAGCACTGACTGTTGTCTTTCTAACCGTATTGATTATTTCTGGCAACATCATTGTGATTTTTGTGTTTCACTGTGCACCTCTGTTGAACCATCACACTACAAGTTATTTTATCCAGACAATGGCATATGCTGACCTCTTGGTTGGGGTAAGCTGCCTGGTCCCATCCTTGTCGCTGCTCCACTACCCTCTTCCTATGGAGGAGGCCATGACTTGCCAAGTATTTGGCTTTGTAGTGTCAGTTCTGAAGAGCGTCTCCATGGCTTCTCTAGCCTGTATCAGCATTGATAGATATATTGCCATCACTAAGCCTTTAACCTATAATACGCTGGTTACTCCCTGCAGACTACGCCTTTGTATTTTTCTGATTTGGCTATATTCCACCCTGGTCTTCCTGCCTTCCTTCTTCCACTGGGGCAAACCTGGATATCATGGAGATGTGTTTCAGTGGTGTGCAGAGTCCTGGCACACCAATCCCTACTTCACATTGTTCATCGTGGTGATGCTGTATGCCCCAGCTGCCCTCATTGTCTGCTTCACATATTTCAACATCTTCCGCATCTGCCAGCAGCACACAAAAGAAATCACCGAAAGGCAAGCCCGATTCAGCAGCCAGAATGGGGAGACTGGGGAAGCCCAGACCTGTCCTGATAAGCGCTATGCCATGGTCCTATTCAGAATCACCAGTGTGTTTTATGTCCTCTGGTTGCCATACATCATCTACTTCCTGCTGGAGAGTTCTACTGGCTGCAGCAGCCGCCTTGCATCTTTCCTGACTACCTGGCTTGCTATTAGTAACAGTTTCTGCAACTGTATCATTTATAGTCTCTCCAACAGTGTTTTCCAACGAGGATTAAAGGGCCTCTCAGGGGCTGTGTGTACTTCTTGTGCAAGTCACACTTCAGCCAAGGACCCTTACACAGTTAGAAGCAAAGGACCCCTTAATGGATGCCATATCTGAGGGGCTCATATATTTCAGTCACTTTGTTTGCAGAGAGAAAGGGTGGCTTTGATTTTTTTTCCATTTCCCTTCTGTCTAGTTCAGTAGGGGATCTAGGACAGGATAATTTGACTCTGAGCAGCTGCAGACTGTCCAGATACCTTCTCAGTTCTCAGAAGTTGTTTTCTAAATGAGATTTAAAATTAGAAGAATCAGAATCATGAAAAAAATCACTCTTGATGCAGTTTTTGAAATGTCATGGAAGTGACTACAGTTTCAGATTCAAAAGGAATAAAGCCATAGCTAACACCTCTCCCAGCTGGCGTGACTGAACCTGGGCGTGAAAAGCATCAGCACTTAAAAAAAAAAATCACCATTTCTTTTCCCTTTTCTGGATTCTTCCAAGTGTCTTGGAATTTATGTGCAGTTGATATCGTTTAACAGGGATATTAAAATAGACTGATGAACTAACAAAGATTTTCTTTATCTGTGCCAAAATATAACTGCACTGCAAGTTTCAGCACTCATGTAGATACAGGAAGCATCCATGCAGTGCGGTCATACGGTTTGTGAGACACAGCCGCTTTGACTCCGTGCTTGTGAGCATTGTGTACGCATGCACAGAAGTGACGTGCAGTACTTTTCTCTGTGCCTCTGTGTGTGTGGTTATTGAGAATATTTACATCGAGCTGAGTTTCTTTTATAACTAAATATTTCATCTAAATAAATAATAGATGGATAGCTGTTCATTGTAATGTGTAAGTGATTTTAGTATTTTCTGTTCTTCTTATCCAGTCTTCCATAAGAACTGAATCAGGCCAGTGTTGAGTATACTGTCTGCCAACATCGCAGTCACCAATTCACTTTGGAAAACATTCTTTCAGTCCTATCAAGGAATCCTCTTTGAAGGGGAGGAGGAGAATCCTGGTTGGGTCAAGTCACCTACCTGTGGTCCTCTTTTTGGAAAAAGTCCTTTGTCATATAGTTATTGCCTCACTTTTGTCTGTTTTTTCAAAGCACGAGCAAAATGTATAGAATTTTATTGTTTAGAATTACTAGAATGCATTGTGTTGATACATAGTGTTACCTTTGTATTAAAAGTGACTGTCTTGCCGGGCGGTGGTGGCGCACGCCTTTAATCCCAGCACTCGGGAGGCAGAGCCAGGCGGATCTCTGTGAGTTCGAGGCCAGCCTGGGCTACCAAGTGAGCTCCAGGAAAGGCGCAAAGCTACACAGAGAAACCCTGTCTCGAAAAACCAAAAAAAAAAAAAAAAAAAAAAAAAAAAAAAAAAAAAAAAAAAAAGTGACTGTCTTGAAAGCCAGAGAATTGTTTGTCTAAAAGGAGAGAGAGCTGTTAGCAACTGGGATCAGAATCTCCTGGACTTTGTGCTAGTTTTCATTTAAATAGAAGGTATTGCCCCCCCCCCAGTCTTGTATTGCTCCTAGAGCCTTGTGCAAACAAAGCAAGTACTTTTTTTTATATTCACAGCTGAATTTATTTTGTTTTGTTTTGCTTTTAAAGCCAGTGTTTCACTGTGTAGCCCTGGCCACCCTGGAACTCACTATCTGGACCAGGCTGGCCTTGAACTCACAGAGACCCACCTGTTTCTGCTGGAGTTAAAGATTCACCATGGCCAGCCCCTAACCAGCTTTATGTTTTAGACATTGATTTTATTTTAGCCTCAAATTATCCTCTGCTTTAAACTTTTTAAGTGACGGAGAATTATAAAAACTTCAGATTCCAAGTTCTAAAGGCAGGTGGATCTCTGTGAGTTCAAAGTCAGCCTAATCTACATAGTGAGTTTCAGAATAGCCAGAGGTATATAGTGAGATCCTGTCTCAAAAAACAAAACAGATTCTGAATACTTCCCCAAATCTTGCTTGTTCTTTATAGTTAGTATTAGCAAATGTAACTCAGCTCTTTCAGAATTTAGAGCTCACGTTGAAAATGCTGGGTTAGAAATAGCTTTATTACTGGGTGGTAGTGATGCATGCCTTTAATCCCTGCACTCAGGAGGCAGAGGCAGGCAGATCTCTGAGTTTGAGGCCACACTGGTCAACATAGCAAGTTCTAGGACAGCCACGGGTACTCAGAGAAACCCTGTCTTGAAAAAAAAAAAAACAAAAAAACTTGGTTGTATTTCTGTTTCAAGCAGATTTTTTTTTTCTGCTGGATTCTGAAAATCAGTCTGTAATGTTCTTTTCTCTTTGGATCACACAGCTGAAAGGTTAGCTCTGTAGATGTGGTTTGGGTGTGTTTCATTTCCTTGTGAAGAAGTCTCCTGTAGTCCTCCCCCTCATGCTCCCATGTGCTGGAATTTCAAATGTGCCACCACACTAGCTTTGTTTTTCATACATGCTAGGAAGTTTAATCTTTTCAAATTTGTGTTGTGCTTATGAATTTTTAGTTCAGCAAACTAAAATCTTGAAGATAGGTTTTATTGAAATGTATTAAATCAGTAGTAAGAGAAAGTTTTCCGTTGAAGAAGTTGAGCCCTTTCACTCCTTGGTTCTGGGACTCCAGTTTGTAACGGTGGGAAAGAACATAGTTCTGGTGATGCCAACAGAGGAAAACATGGCTTTTTAAGTAAGGTCTTTTTTTTAACAGTTTGCTTAGTTTTGCAAGTAACAAGTTCTGGTTTTGTTTGTTTGTTTGTTTGGTTGGTTGGTTGTTTTTTTCAAGACAGGGTTTCTCTGTGTAGTTTTAGTGCCTGTCCTGGATCTTACTCTGTAGACCAGGTTGGCTTTGAACTCACAGAGATCCTCATCCCTCTGGCTCTGCCTCCTGAGTGCTGGGATTAAAGACATGTGCCACCACCTTCCGGCTAAAGTCCTGGTTTTATTAAAGGCCTTTTTTTCAAAGTGGATCTGTATTTCTCTTTGAAGCACTGAGTAAAGAAGACTGGAGTAGTCGCAGTGACTGTAAGGAAAACAGGTAGACCCTTGACGATGCTGGGAACTGTGGATGTCTTCCCAGTTCACCTTGGCTTCATTGTGCTGTGTGAACCTGTGATCCTCGATGCATTGTCTGCACTGCCTGTTTATTTCTAATTTGCTGTGTGGTGGTGGGGGGGGTAAGAATAGATGAAGGGGCATAGTTACACAGTCTTCAGGGGCTGGGAGAATTCTCTACATAATAGATTTGAAGCATTTATGTTGAATCTTTTTATTCTGGCACATTTAATGCAACATTTGATGACATTTTATTTAAATACCAATCTCTCTAGTTCAAAGTGAGAAAAAATATGTATTTTTAGACTCAAATACCTCGGATAGCTCATTTAAGTCTGTGGTATGTGACTAGTATCAGAATACATATATACTTTTAGAGATAGTGTTGAAGTTACTTCATAATAAAGTTTAAAGTAAGATCATACTCGTTTAACTTGTAAATGAATTATGTGTTATGCGGTTATTTCAGTGAGGAAGTTTTGGTCTCTTAGAATTAGTTGCATGTGAGCCAGTGCCCACCTTAGAAAGAGCCCTGGACAGCCCACTTCTTCTCGGGCTGCTGTTGCTGCTGCTGCTGCTGCTGCTGCTGCTTCACAATCCTCTTTTGGACAGATTTCCTTTTAGCAGTATTGATGGATAAATTCTTTTTGAGCCATTTTATAATGGCTTTTCCTTTGTACTTAAATAGTTTATTTAATATTTTTAGGATTGGGAAACTTGAACTTCCATACTGTGAATGAACTGTCCATTTCCTTGAATGTGAAATGGCAGGTTTACCAGCTCATTCGGTAGAATGATTTGGGGAGGATTTTCTCAGCTTTTCAAAGGTTCCTTTGAATAAATGTGCACAGACTTTGTAGGAAATGTCTTAATTTCATTGACCATGTGCTTCTGTATTAAAAAGATTTGTGAAATAAGTTATTGGCAAACCAGAGTTTATTGGTATATGAGCAGTTTGGGAGACATTTAAAGATGGGGGAATTGTGGCATTGTTTGGTTTTGCATATTTATGGTTTTGCATAATTTCTCTGTTTCAGGTTGAAGAAAACCCAATGTAAATATATTAAACTGTACATGTTGATACTATTTTTGTAGACTCTAGAAGTGAAGTAGCTATTTCTTTTTTGGGGGTGGGGTTCAAGACAGCATTTCTCTGTTTAGCCCTGACTGTCTTTATATACCAGGCTGGCCTCAAACTCAGAAATCTACCTGTCTTTGCCTTCCAAGTACTGGTATCAAAAATGTGCACCACCACCGCCTGGCTGAGGTGGCTATTTCTTATGACTATAAATGGGTCACTGGGAATTCTTTAAAATTTGGTGATAAATGGACATCTGACACAGTAACAGTAAAGTTTGAAGTGGGAGTGTGGAGACCTGGTGAGCTAGTTAGTAAAGCAGGGAGGGTACTAGATAGAAGTCCTTTCATACCTTCCTAGGACTGAATCAGATAACCTGAAGCGTTTCCTGAGTAAAAGTGATGTCTCTTGTTCATGTCTGCCATAGCTTCATATATAAGCTATATGTTTTGGTGTGCTTCCAAACATTCATTCAGTCAATCATGGAGGCTCACTGCTAGAGCACTGCTCTGTGCTGTTTAGCAATCCCAGACCTGAAGACCATATGAGCACTTGTTTACGTCATCTTATTCCTGAGAACTTAGTGAAGACAAGGGGCAGCATCCCTGATAGCTGCACCCCAGATCTAACACAGAACCTGCTCCAGAGCAGACGGCTTAGTAAAAAACAGGATGAATGAATGACTTTTTTTTTTTTTGGTTTTTCAAGACAGGGTTTCTCTGTGTAGCTTTGCGTCTTTCCTGGATCTCGCTCTGTAGACCAGGCTGGCCTCGAACTCACAGAGATCCACCTGGCTCTGCCTCCCGAGTGCTGGGATTAAAGGCGTGCACCACCACCGCCCAGCTATGAATGACTTTTATTAGTCACCTGCCTCACTCCCTTCTGTCCTAACGTTCTGTATGATCTGGGCTACTCTAGACTCTTTAGAAATGATGCTGTTTCCTCTTTTCTTTCCCCTCCCTCCCTCCCTCCCTCCCTCCCTCCCTCCCTCCCTCCCTCCCTCCCTCCCTCCTTCAATGAAAAGACTAGTGTGGGAATACGTTCTCAATAACTGCTACCGAGGCTACCCTTGCCTGGCAATGTTGCCAAACTGCAGTTCTCACAGCATAGATGAAATAAATGCACATAGAACACACCGTGGCTCTAGAGCCAAATGAAAGAAGCTGTAAAAATCAGCTATAGGAGAGAATAGAGATGTTGGAACCTCTGTCTGGCTATATGATTTTACTCTGTAACTCCTTGTCAGTTTTCTAGCTCTGTCTTCTTTTTCCTGACACTGGTAGTTGTATATCTAGAAGGGGGCATTTCCAGTGAAGTGTCATCTCTGTCTTATAGAACATTCTGGTCTTGAGACATTTCACATGGAAAATTCTGTAATTAGGTTTTTCAAGGAGCCTCAAAGAGTGAACTTCACCCACAGGAATTTACCAAGGCATCCTTATGAGGCACACAGCCTGTCTTTCATTTGGGGTAAGTTCACATAAGGGTAGTTCATTATTACAATAGGAAGTAATTGTAGTCTTTTCATGGGATCGCATCATGACCTGCACCATGTGCAGATGGTTGCTTGATGGGAATTGAAGCTCATAATGCCTTTCTGTGATGTGAGGGATCACCTTTGCAGCCAGTGCTGACCTGCCTGTGCGGTTTCAAACCCCATGTTGGTTGCATCTAGCTCTTTTCATCAGATCCTTGCAAGTCTTACTAGCCTCGGAAACAGGTTTTCCAAGGTGATTTTATGTCACTGATTTACACGTCATCATATTACAGCTTTCTGTTTTGTGACACTCCAAAGAGCAGCGGGTTTCATTCAACTTGTTTGTGGTTCATCTTGTCCTAGTCTTCACACTGCCTACGTGGAAAGCAAGGTAAATGGAACCTCTTAGGGAATTTGCAGTGTCCTTTGGGCACTAGTGTTACCATGTGCAGCAAAGAAGAAAGGAGGCAATAATGTAGGAAAGAATCTTGGAAATATTTGTTCTTATTTTGACATTTTACATGGGGCCCGAGCCAACTTCTCCCATGTATTGATAAGAACTCAGACAGCTGCTCCTAGTTTGCTGCCTTCTTCTAGTACACTTGCTTTTGCAAAGAGTTGGAATCTGATTTAACTGGGCCAGCACCTGAACATGCGCAGGTGCATGTGTGCTTAAATCTAGGCATAAGGAGTAGAAGCAAAAATGTACATGTAAACCTGAGGTTATTTGTTTTTAGGAGAATTTCATGAGCACCTTATTCAATCTGTCCAACACTATGAGGTTGTATAAGCGAGTGTTTTGTTTTTTGATTTTTTGAGACAGGGTTTCTCTATGTAGCCCTGGCTGTCCTAGAACTCACTTTGTAGACCAGGCAAGGCTCAAACTCAGAGATCCACTTGCCTCTGCCTCCCAAGTGCTGGGATTAAAGGTGTACACCACAGAATGCACCAGCGCCCAGCTTTTCACAAGAGCGCCTCATTTATCCACCATTGGCAATTTAAATACTCACAGCTTATAAGTGCAAGATCTCAGTTATACCCCAGGCCTTTCTGATAGCAGTGCCCAGGTGGCTACCTCATTTACTTCTCAGAGGAACCTATCAGGTATTTGTTTTTAATTTCCTTCTTTTATTGGTCAGGAATGTTTACTCTTAGACAAGAACTTGAAAGTCACACAGAGTAAGTGAGAGCACTTTACTCACTGGGCCATCTTGCTTGCCTTCAGTATGCTTTTTGCGAATGGGTTGTCCTATATTGCCCAGACTGCCCTTGAAATCCTGCCTCAGTCATCTGAGTAACTGAGACTGTAAGTGTGCGCCCTGTTCCTGGCTGCTTCTCTTTTTCTATTACAACAATCAGAGAAGCTTCTTAGAAAGTAACAGAGCCCAAAACAAACAGAAATCAAAGGAAACAGAAGGATGTGGGTTTCCAAAGGAAAAAAGAAACATTTTAGTACTTGTAATTTAATGGATTAGGTTATATAAAAAAACATAACTTGAGGTCTATAGGACTTGAACTCAGGTTTGTTAGTATGTTAATCGTGTATTTATTTTGTGTGCATTTGTGGGGCAGTGGCGGGAGTACAGTGGTCAAAAGGACAGCCTGGAGGAGTTAGTTCTCCTCTCTTACTGTTTTAGCCCCAAGAATTGAACTGGCATCAAACTTGGCAGCAACTTTCTCACAGAACCCAAGTTTTTTGGTTATTTTGTTGTTGGTGATGATTGATTGGTTGGTTGGTTAGTTGGTTGGTTGGTTGGTTGGTTGGTTTTGAAATGGGGTCTCACCTAATAACTCTTTAACTACTTAGCTTACCTGATACTCACTACATAGACCATGCTAGCCTGGAACTCACAAAGATCCACCTGCCTCTGACTCCTGAGCACTGGAGTTTAAAGGTCTGCAACACCATAATACCAGGCCCAGGATTTTGTTCTTAACGTGATGCTCTATAAAATGTTTAACTTACACAACAAAAACTATCATGCTAAGCTGTTAACCTTACTAGGAGAGTATTTCTTTCATAATGCAGTTTACTTGGTGGTAGAAATGAAATTGAAAGAAGTGTTTAGAAGTATTTATAGTTACCAAAACATTTGTTTAGAATGTGACTCAGCACACAGTGTTGTGTCTTCTAATTTAACTCAAAACTTGCCACTCTTACCATCACCCACTGCTTTACTTGGAATGATTCAAGTTTTCACTGTTCACTTTTGTCAGTATAGTTTTTAATGTCTGGTCATTGGGTTCTCCAGAAGTATTGCTATGCAGGAGCATCAATAATAGCCAAGCAGGAAAAGGTTGACCATGCTGTTTGCATTTATGCCTTATCTATACATGATTTGGGGCAGTTTTACCAAACATTGGCCACTTTTCCTGTGGGAAACTTGATCCCTAAAAGGAAATGGACATAGCTAAAGGGCTACATGTCACATGGGACTTAGATTTATTTTTAGAATGGCATTATAATGCCATATTTGGTTTGAAACAATGTGACAGCGGTCCATTATTTTATTAAGTACAGAGTCATCTTTTCTGAAGCTGGCCACTTTCCTCTTGTATTATCTACCATAGATAGAACCATAGTGTCAGTGTGGTGCTTACATATTCATGCAGTTGATCCATCCATAAAGATCAGAAGTGCTTGTTGGCAGATATTTCTATAACAGGCTTGCTGAGTTTAGTTTCTATAGTTAAGACACTGTACAAGGTTGTCCTTTTGTTTTAATTTTGGGGAGGATTGTTTGCTTTATTGGATGTTGGGGACATGAGTGAAGAGGCAGAGGCATTTGACGTTACTCTAATTGTTTGTCCTGAAATGGGTCTGTGCCCTGAAGACTGGTTTAAAACAAAATAAATCTAGCCAGCACAAGTATTTTTTTCTTGAGCTCTACAGTGTTTGGGTCAGTATGATTCATAGGCTAAAAGAAAAAACAAAATCCTATTCTATCATTTATATTTTAAGTGTCAGTTTTTCTATCTTATTTATCTTCTTCATAAATTCATGTGATTACAATGAAGTAGGATTTTGATGACATACAATAGGTTGTTTTTGAATTGCTTACTTTGGTCACAGATCTGCTCCTCCCCAGACCAGGCACTAGGTCCCAAACAGGAAACCTTGCCAAATACATATTTTTCTGTCTTGGCTTCTCCCTCAAGATTGGAAGTAGGCCAGCAACATCAGTAGTAACCCTTGCCACTAGATATGAAGTTGATGTACCAGGCCTATGTCTCCCACTTTTCTTCCACACAGTGTGTCTTTCCTTTTTATAAACCCAGTGAGGCAAATAGATTAAGTTTTATAAACACATACATTTTATAAGTAAGTACCTCAAAGTTTAGCTTAGGTAAGTAGCCTGCCCAAGGTTATGACAGCTAAGAGAGGCAGTGCACAGACAAAACTGCCCAAGACAGGGTTTAAGTCCTGCCCGTTGTGCATTCTATCTCCTCCGCTCTTTGTCAAAAGCCCAAATCCAGAGGCCACACAATTGTGGCCCGGTTCTGAAGTACCTCAGTCACCCCTGTGTTCTAGGATAATGGAAATGGATTTCCAGGCTGCTCTGTGTTTTCTGTGATGGAGCTTTGGAAGGGAGACTTTGAAACATTAACTACTGAGTGTCTGTATAGTATTTTATGTTTTAAATCTGTATAGCTCAATTTCCTGTCTCTCTTTGGTTCAGCTTTTAAATTCTGCTGTTAACTTTAAATTGTTGACAAAGTTATTATCATCATGGGTACTTCCAACACCTCTCTGGAAACAGTTCTCCAAAATATGTGTGAAAAGCATTCTCTTTCGACAAATTGATTTCTATTCTCCATCAAGTTTGATTTCTACCAAAATCCCCTCTATTTGTTGGTGTGGAAGAATAACACTGTAGCACAGAAATCCCATGGTTCCTAGTTGAAAGGCAAATAATGACTTGAAGAACAGTAATGCCAGCCAGTTCATTTGCATAGCTACATAAGGTGTATGTTGAATATTGAAAGCTCAAGTCATCGATAGAGGTGTTTGTTTTGTGTTTTAGTTTTTTATTGTTAATAAATGAGCCTATTAGTTACATTTATTTCTAGGATTCATATTTTGATGACAAAAAGATAATGGACACTGGGGTCGCTTTCCATGGAGTGGAAATGCTTATAATTCTTAGAAGACAGTTTTTTACAAAGACATTAGTAATGTGGTAGCGAGTATCCTCAACATCGTGAAATGTAAAGGCCCTATAACAGGTGCTATGTTTTGCCCTTTTCCTCCTTCCCTCCCTCTCTTGCCTCCCTCCCTTCCCTCCCCCCCCTTCCCTCCCCCCCTCTCAACAGTTTCAAAGCATACTGGAGATACAACTTAGTGAGATGGGTCTTTGAGGACTAAGATAATTATGGCTTAAATACATTTCAGTAATTAATCCCAGCTCTGGGAGGCAGAGGCATGCGGATCTCTGAGTTCGAGGCTACCCTGGTCTGCAGTGTGAGTTCCAGGACAGCCACGCTACACAGGAAAAACCTGTCTCAAAATACAAAAACAAACAATCAAAAGCTATAGCTGACTTTTTAAAAGGAGCTGCAGACTGAAGGAACAGCTTAGCAGGTACCAGCATTTGATACACATGCCTGATGATCTGAGTTAGATCTGCAAAATCTGCTTTTAGAGCTGAGGCAGTCGTCTGTAATCTTCCAGCTCCTGTGGTGATGTGGGTCGTAGAGACAGGAGAGTCAGCACAGCTCTCAGAGCAGCTAGGTTGGAGTTCACAGTGGTGGCAGAAATAGGGGACTCTGACTTAACAATGTAGAAAGCAAGAACTGACTCTCAGAAGTTGTCTTCTGAGTTCCACATTCATGCCACGCCACATCTTATCTATACAAGTACACACACACAACAAGGATACACAACCAGTAAAATATGCTTTACTCATGAAAATACATTTTTAAAGACAGGACATGGGCAAGACATGCTGGCACACCCAGAAGGCTGAGGCCAGCCTGAACTATATAGTGAGACCCTGTCTAATGAATAAATAATGTATTCGAGTGGGGTGCTTTTCTGTTTCATTAAGTGTTGCATACACTTTTACAGCTTTTATAACATTTGGAGTTATTCCTGAGAACTTTTTATTTGGGCAACAAACCACTTGGGAAATATAATCCTCTCTGCTCCTTATTTCACATGGCAGCCTTCCATGGCATTTCTTTTGTTTGGGCATTTTCTTTTTCTTCCTGCCATTCTTAGCTTTCTATTTTCCAACTTGAGTTTACAAAGAGTATGTTTTCAAAGGACTTCCTCCAGTTCCCAGTGCCTTATTAATCCTGAGAAGTTACTTAGTCATCCAATTCTCATAGTAAGCTATAAAAATAGACATCCAGAAAGATTAGAGTGTGGGACTACTATGATTTGAACTGATACACAATTTTGACCTGAGGAAAAGGAAATACCATGTGTTATAATTTCCCTAAATTTTAATCCATATACGGTTTTTAAGGAGCTTTAAAATGTAAGGAGCTCAGATCTCACCCCCACATCAAGCATGGTGGGAGCTAAGGGATAAGAAATCACTAGAAACGAATCACACCTGGCCCCTAGATCTTGGTTATTAGTGACATCCTTAATGAAAGGAACAAGAACTATGTGGTGGTTTTAAGGGATACTGGTCAAGCATTTTGTATAATGTCCTTCAAGAAGTTGTCTGGTATTTTTCTTGTAAAGCTATGAATTTGAAGCGGGAAGATATAAAGTAAAAGCCATTCTTATACCACGAAGAGTGCCTACTAGCAGAGTCATTTACCACTCTTAGTACTGATCTTGCTTGTCTACCCCACCTCCCATTCCATCACTGTAGCGGAGTATTCCACTCTCACTTCCTTGATGACATAGTATGTACATAAGTTATTTGAAATTCTACCTGGGTGATTTATCTCTTTACCCTATTTATTTATTTAATCCATCATTTATTTTTGTATATACAGATATTTCTCTCACACTCAAGGCTATAACTCAATATTACCATATTTGTTAGTTGCTTAAATTGTTTGGCTTAAGTCACTAGGAATGTTTTTCATTGGCTGTCAATATCCCTCTGACATACTTCCATCAGTACAGACATTCTGTTGTTGGTAGTGTTACTGGTATCAGTTGGTTGGCTTGGTTTGTGGTAGCAATAAAAATTAAGAAGTGTTTATGGGATTTTTTTTTGTCTGTTTCTTTTTTAATTTTCTGGCAATAAAAATATTCCAGGGTTGTCTCCTGTGTTTTTCGCCTCAATCTTAGAGTCACTCATTTATCCAAGTAGCTCTTACTCCTTTTCTTAGCAAATGGTATTAAACTTGTAGAGTGGGGTATGCTGTGTGATTTACCAAAGTAATTGTATGGTGTGTAGGCTTGTCATTTGTAAGAGGTCCAGTTGTTGGATTACCTCACCAATGTTTGGTGCTTTCATTTTAGCCAGCCTAATGTGTCAGTGTGTGTGTGTGTGTGAAGTTTCTGAGCTACTTATATTGTCTTATTTTGTTGCTTAAAATATAAAAGACAAATGTAACTATTTACAATATTTCATTTAAACTGTTACTACATTTGAATATACAGAAACATACAGATTTCTTGAGAATTGACTTTTGTAACTTGCAGCAAATACTGTTAACATTCATTACTATGTGAAAGATACATAATCAAAAGGAAGATCAAGTTATAGCAGACTCTGACAGTGTTTGGGGCACTGAGCATGTATAAACTTATTTGGCAGCAAGTAGGTGTATTTAAAATCAGTACCCAAATCTTCTTTCTGGTCACATTGTCAAGGATAAGGATTTGTTTTGGAATTTTGTGATATTTTTAATATTATTATTCTGACAAGAATTTATTAAACTCGTCATTATTAGAATTCAGGGGAGGGACATGTGGTTTGGCCTATGAAAGATCAAATGGATTCATTCCAAGTTTTTCAGCATATTTTGTAAGATCAAATAGTTTAAGGCAGTGGTTCCCATAGGACTCCAGTTTGTTACCGTTTTTGCAGGCTTCAGAAATTCATCCTGTGATTTTTCATTGTCTGGTCCCATGGTCAGTGGGAAGGGCAGTGGATACATGAAAACTGCTGGGGATGTTAGAGGCAGCAGGGCATTGGTATGCCTCATGGGTGACTGCTGGCATTAGTGACACCTATTTACCTTTTTGTTGATTCAAAGACCACTCGTCTCTTCTGGCAGAGGAAAAGAGGGGTTTCTCGTTAGGTGTTTGAACCCTGTGCCGTTTGGCAGTCTCACTCTGCATTCTTGTGTCATTTGCCCTTAGGAAACTCTGGTTAGGGGCCTTGGACCATGGCTGAAGAGATGGCTCAGAGGTTAAGATCACTGACTGCTCTTCTAGAAGACCTGGTTCCATTCCCAGCACCCACATGGCAGCTCAGAATAGTCTGTACCCAGCTCCACCACACATGAAAGGAATGTACATACAAAGCCTTGGACCTTTCCCATTTAGGAATGGGCATGAGCTTCATGCCAGAGGATAGATTAAGCATTACTTTATCTACTCAGGTTTTCTATCAGAAGTACTTGCACTCCTCCTTTGAAGTAAACGTGAATGTTTTTCTGAGGGAAACCAATTCTTAGCAGCTTATTTTCCTTTGTACACGAAAGTTCACTAGCCTCACTTCCTGATGTGCACAGGGAAGAGAGCATGCGTGTGAGGAATGAAATGGCACCTTCCTTCTGTCTGGTCCACCCTCGTTACACATTACACTTACAGAGGATTAGTCCCTGAAGAGGCAGTAAGTGCAGGCGTGAATATGTGTTTGACCTTAAGCACTTAAAGTACGTAAATAATGGGACCCTTTTGTACAAATCCAAATAGATAACTATCTTCTTAATGGCCCTGGGCCTCTCTTCCTCTGTTTCCACAGGAGTCTCCCCAAGACAGTGCTATCACACGGGATATTAACCGCACGTTTCCAGCTCATGACTACTTCAAGGACACAGGAGGAGATGGACAAGATTCCTTATATAAAATATGCAAGGTATTTCATATTAAAATATAAAAGTATTGGTTTTGAATAACAGTTCTAGTTCTTTGAAATTATGTAAAAGATAAACTACAAAATGTAATTTGGGCTTGTTTGGGGCTTTTGTTTTTAGTTTTTTCTGTTTTTTGAAACAGGACCTTGTGTTGTCTAGGCTATATTCAGTCTCACTATACCAGAGGCTGGCCTTAAATTCCTGTTCCTCTTGCCTCCAGTTCCCAAATCATAGATTTACAGATGCATTCCACCATGTTGTCTACAAAGTATAATTTGTATTTGATTTTCAGAATTGGAAAAGAAAGATTAAGACAACAAAAATGAGTATCTGAAAGCCGTAGATAACACAATTTTAGAGTCATTAAAAATCAGGAAATAATGAGTCCAGAGAAATGACTCTCTTTAACAGCCCACACTGCTCTTCCAGAGGACTGGAGTTCAGTTCCCAGAACCTACACCTAGTAGGTCATCACTTCATAAACTCCAGCTACATGGGGTCCAATGCCTCTGGTTCTGCAAGCACCTGTATTCATGTAGGTCATGCTGTTATGCTAGAAGTCACTCTCAGCCAGTTAGAAGCAGGACATGCGAGGCTAGAAAGAAGATAAGGACAGAAAATAGCATATTCTTGGTACAGTCTAGCCATCTCATTATGACCTCATAACTACTGGCCTGCACAGGACTGTCCGTGTCGGCAGCCAGTCATGGATAGGGCAAGGACCTGTGGAACCCTACTTTCTCCTACTGAACTGATGGATACTGAAAGATTCTGGGCGAGCATGAGTCCTCTTCAGTTGTGTGCCCACTGTGAGCCCTGCTGGTGAGCCCACCAGGCTCCAGTGGAGAGTTGCAAACCCATGGCCATACAGAATCCTAGTTCAAGCCAGTGGGTCACAAAACCAAAGAGAGACAAATATGGGAAAAGGATTTGTCAGGAGGAGAGTATTGACAGGTACAGGAGGAAGGTAAGGGGTTGGGAAGAAAGTCGTTAGCATGTATTATATACATGCGTGAAATTGTCCAAGGACAAATCTGATAAAGACTGTTTGAAAACCAGAAAGAGAAAAAGAATAACTGAAGCCAGTATAGCTAAATGTGACACTTACCAAGACCAAGTTCCACTTACCAAGACCAAGTGACACTTACCAAGTGACACTTACCAAGACCAAAACAGAGGAAAAACAGTTTCAAATTTGGTTTGTAAGGCTCCTGGGAGCCATGGAATGCTTATACACATTCTAGGTGCTGAAGTTGGCTCTGTGGATATGACTCAACAGTAAGATGTGCCAGTGCCCAGGTGGATTTGTAGCACTGCTGCTTAATAAATAAGTGATGGTGAATATTCATTTCTAAGATCTGTACCTGAACACCAGACAAAGAACAGCCTATTCAGTTGTAATCTTTTTGTTTTGTTTCGTTTTTTCAAAGCAGGGTTTCTCTATGTAGCCCTGGCTGTCCTGGAACTTGCTCTGTAGACCAGGCTGGCCTTGGAACTCGCAGAGATCCACCTGCCTCTGCCTCCAGGTGCTGGGATTAAAAATGTGCGCCACCATGCCTGGCTGGTTGTAATCATTTTAAAAACAGATTTGTTCTATTGCACATCAGAACCACGGTGCTAAAAGGTTGGGACCAGACCTTTTCAGTCTTGTCCTGATTTCAGAGCCCGTCTTTGACCTTTTCCTTCTCATAATTAAGTAGTTTTTTGTCGTGTGTTCAGACAAGACATAAGACATGTTCTTAAGGAACTTTCACTTAGTTTTTTCTTTCCAATCTTATCAGCTGGCTTTAGGAGGGGCTAGTGACATACTAGGTGATTTTAACTATTGAGGACAGTTAGACTTTAAAGAAGTTGTTCTTTAATTTCTCTGTAATGCTCAAAGCTGTGATTCTATTGTAATCTTCTTAGGTCTTTTAGCCACTTGTATCTTTTTTGTTGTTGTTGTTCTTGTTTTTAATTTTACAACACTATTCAGTTCTACATAACAGCCACAGATTTCCTTGTTCTCCCCCTTCCTGTCCCCCTCCCTTTCCCCCCAGCCCACCTCCCTTTCCCACCTCCTCCAGATCAAGGCCACCCCCGAGGACTGAGATCGACCTGATAGACTCAGTCCAGGCAGGTCCAGTCCCCTCCTCCCAGATTGAGCCAAGCGTCCCTGCATAAGTCTCAGGTTTCAAACAGCTATCTCATGCAGTGAGCCTAGGACCTGGTACCACTGCCTAGATGCCTCCCAAACAGATCAAGCCAATCAACTGTCTCACCTATTCAGAGGGCCTGATCCAGTTGGGGGCCCCTCAGCCTTTGGTTCATAGTTCATGTGTTTCCATTCCTTTGGCTATTTGTCCCTGTGCTTTATCCAACCTTGGTTTCAACAATTCTCGCTCATATAAACCCTCCTCTTTCTCGCTAATTAGACTCCCAGTGCTCCACCTGGGGCCTAGCCATGGATGTCTGCATCCAGATTCCTCAGTACTTGGATGGGGTTTCTGGCACAACTATTAGGGTGTTTGGCCATCCCATCACCAGAGTAGGTCAGTCCCTAGCCACTTGTATCTTGTATCTCAGTTCTATCTTCCATACAGTTCCCCGCCATGTTGCAGAATTCCCAGAAATTATGCCAGTGTCCACTGCCTCTGCCTCACTTCTGTATCCAGTTTCCATGTCTCAGCCTCCTGCAGCTCTCTGCCTTTGACTCTCCCTTCCTGGCTATCCTCCTGCCTTTGAGCCTCACCAGTAATTTTGTCTTTTCTCTCTCTGCCTGTCCACCCACAGAGACCTTCCCGTGGTACTCAGATGGAATTCTCCAGCTCTACATGGCCCTTTGAAGTCCCCCTCACTCTCAGAGCAGAAATTCTCAATTACTAGACAGATGTGCCAAATCTGTGTTAGCGTGTTAAATCCTTGGTGCCAGTTAGTCTCTGTCAGAATCTTGGAACAAAGTTGGTCTTTCGAGTTCACTTAAAAACATGTTTATTGTGAAAGCTTTCAAACACAGAAATTGATTATTGTGGTGAATTTCTGTGTATTCCCTTCACATCAGCTTCCTTTCATGTTGCTTTATCTGTCCATTAGTACTTCAAAATATATTGCTGCCTGTAAGGGAACCAGCCCTGAGCTGTCTTGGAATCCATGGTGTTAGTGAGGGTAGGACTTTTCTATCTGAGGGATTTTAGGGAAAGCATTTACACTCTCTTGGTGGTTTCTTTTCTGTATTCTCTCACGTTGTACTACTTAATTGCTCTCGTGTTCCCTTTCCCTGCACAGTTTCAGTACTCTAATAGCATCTCTCAGGCAATACAAAAGTCATAAAAAGTACATTCCATTTCTCTCATTATCTAAGAACACCTGCAGCCCTTACAGGAGCTGCATATTCAGATTATCTTCTGTAGCCTTGACTAGTCAGAATTTATTTTTACAAATTGGGGTCAGGAATGAGTGCAAGGAATTAATCATTTGCCAGCTAGCAATAATTAGGCTGTCTTTGTATTTACAACCTAGTCAGACAGGACAGCTGTGTGTGTCCTTGTGAACAAGAGAGGGAATGTAAACCATAAGCAAGGCATCTGGTCTAATCTAAAGCTCTTTTGAAGGTTTACATCAGCTTGCAGTGCTCATCCATAAAATTAAAGGAATTTGAGGCATTCTGGCTCCTAGTTTATCTTAATATGAGCAGTGATCATAAGCAGTTTCTTAGTGGAACTCAATAGGCCCCGACTGTGTCAAAAGTTACCTAGCATCCTCCTGACAGTCCACAGATACAAATGCCCGGAAGATCGAGATGATTCCATGAGATAAACACATACTTTACAGGCAGTCAGGAATTTTCCCACAATCATATACATTATATCAAATACCAGAGAAAAGGATGTAAAGGTACAACAAAAGGAAAAGATATTCTGGAGTCTCGCAAGCCCTGCTTAAATGAGGTATACCCATCAGAGTGTTTTTCTTCTGGTGGGTTGACATGTGCTATTCCTCTGTTATGTCTATTGGCTACCTACAAAAATAAAATTCAGAAATCTTGATTCAAAGTTAGACTATTGTCCATCTCAGCCCTCCAGTGGCTGCTCTATATCCAGACTTCCTTGAATGCCATCACACAGCTGGCTGTGTCAGGGTCCCTCAAGACCCTCCTTTTAGATGCTGCATCTCTTCTGATTGATGTCAGTCTTCCTTTCCCACCGTGTCACTGTGTCCCAGGTTGTTTGATGCAGTTGATGACCCTTAAAGTTGCATTTCTCTCTGTGTTTGCCCTCTTATGTTGCTGGCAGTTTTATAAAAACTTCCTTGAATTAGTCGCCCAGCCTCTGGGGTCTAGCCTGCTTTCATGTCTACTCCAAAATTTGTTTCTTGTTTACACCAAAAATAACTCATTTGTGCAGCTTCCACAGAAATCTTGAGCACTACAGTCATAACACAGTGGAATAAAATAAAAACCCCTGAGTTCATTTTCTGCTTCTGGATAAGGGTAGGTGATGATTTGTAATATATCCTGGTTCATAACTTGCTCCTGCTTCACCAGATAACTTCTGGCTTTACAGAGCTTGATTGATTTGTGGGAATTCCCTCACTGAAGTTCTCAAGGACAGTAGCACTGCTACTGAGCATATTACAGATGTTCCTTAAGTGTCAATGAACTAATGAAATGCTTTGCCCTCCTTTTCTTCATTTTAGACCCTTGAATCTTTTACTCCCACTGTTTCTCAAGTACCTCATGTACTTTCAATACATGTGTGCGTTCATTTGGTCCTTATCAGCCTGAATATTATGTTCCTATAAGTAAATTTGTTGCAACTCTGTGGGTTTGGTCCCAGGTTTTGGCACCAAAATGTGAGTTTTGCAACTCTGGGGAAAGGTATCCTGACTACTTGGGGAGTCCGGCAACACCTTGAGCTGCTTAGGAAAGCTCTGACAGCTGGCAGCTGCAAAGAGACAGCCCAGCCCTAGAGGGCGAGGTATCCCAGACACCTTGAGCTGCTTAGGACAGCTCTGATGCTGGAGCTGCAAAGAGCTCAACCCTGGAAGGGAAGTTTTTCTGACAGCTCAGGAAAGTCAGGCCTGGAACTGCTTCATCAGGAAAGGGTATCCTGACTGTTTAGGAAAGTCAGGCCTGGAGCTGTCAAGAGCTCTGCAGGGAAAGGTATCCCGACTGTTCAGGAAAGTCAGGCTATACCTGGTGTGATGGGGGATGGTCTCCCGCAGGATATAGCAATCCTGCTCCTCTCCTGGACAGCCCCTACAGTGGGGCTTTGCTCAGCCCCCACTTAAGGGGGCTTCCTAGCAGAGCTCTGCTTCTCGGTCTAAGATGTTGCTTCTTTTGCTTCACTCTGGAAAAGGGGAAACCCCTGCAGAAATGTAGCAATCTCCTCTGGCTCCAAAGAAAGGTCTTACTTTTTCAGCTCTCTCTTGCTCTGTCCCTGACTCAGCAAGGATCTTCTCTACATCAGTGAATGAAGATCTTCACACCCAAAACTCTTGTGAGAAAGCAGTTTATTTGGGAAGGAGGAGTCCAGGAGAGTAGCTGCCTCTACCAGGGTGGAGAGAACAGCTGTCTTTTTTAACTGACCAGGCAGGGTGGTTTATATAGGATGTCCTGGGGGTGGAGTCAACCAGGGGTTGACTTGGGGCCCAGGATTCTGCTGTCCTGCTCTGTGATTGGTTGGTTTCACAAGTCAGTTGGCCAGGGACAGAGATGGCTCTGATTTGAGCCAAACTGTGTTTCTTTCACTGGCCTTACTTAGCTTTTTGACACTAATTTTGACTCTGATTCTAGGGACCAGCAGTATTTCTTTGGCACTAGTTCCAGAGTCAGGGCATGTTTCCTTGGTTCTGGGTTTGGGAATAAAGTGTTCATTTCTCTGGCTCAGGTCCCAAACCCACCCTGTATTTCTTTCCCTGGTCCTGGATTCCAGGGCCAGGGTTCTACTGTCCTGCTCTGTGATTGGTTGGTTTCACAAGTCAGTTGGCCAGGGGCAGAGATGTCTCTGATTTGAGCCAAACTGTGTTTCTTTCACTGGCCTTATCTGAGTCATCTTTCTGGGCTCCAGAGTCAGGGTGGGTTTCTTTAGCCAGCCCCTTTTCCCTACAGTTCCCCTCTGTTCTCTACCTATGGAGACTCCATGCATGTATATAAAGTTACATAAAGTTACTTAAGCTGTGCTGAGCTCTTTGCCTAAGAAGGGTGAGTGAGGACATTAAGTCAACATCATGATATTAGTAGTGTATATAAATAATGTGCACAAGATCTAGCAAAACTGACAAACGCAGGCCTCTGACTCTGTAACTGAGTCATGATGATACCAAATGCTTCCCAGAGAAGTTGCCAATCTGCAATGATAGTTTTCAACACACTCTTAGCAATTATTGGCTCTAACATTAATTTTTATTAACTTAAGGTGTGGAAAGAGATGTGCCTCCTGGTGTTATAAACAGGTTCTTTCTAAAGCTCTCATTTTGTATCTTGTCTTTGAAAAAAGGATATGTTCTTCTTGTAGCCCTCTCATCAGACAAGCTGTGAGGAGCCGGAAAGCCTGCTAAAATTACAGTGACTTCTACCTGAGTTTATGAAGATAGGATTATAAAGCTATGATGTCTCTAAAAGCTAATGATAAAATCTGTGTGTGTGCGCGCGCACGCGCACACACACACGCGCGCGCACACACACACACACATACATATACATCAAAGACCCTAGAAGGATGAAATGTTATCTAACCATAGGGACATCTGACTGCCTGGACAATCACCCTAGGTTCTTCTGTAACACTGGGGCATCCAACCCTGGCCTACAGTCTTAGTATATCTGACAGGCATTTCTGTTCTGAGAAGCAGGAATTTTGAAGGAATGTCCTTCTTGTCTTGGCAAAGTTTGGCAGTCGGTTTTTGTTGTTATTGTTGTTTTGGGTTTTGTTTTGTTTTGTTTTTTCCGTCCTGCTTGTCCAGTTTGGACAGTATACTGTAAGCAGTTGAGGAAAGGGCTGTTTCTTTGCCCACATGTCTAGCTTTTGCCATAAAGAAAGCAAACTCTATACAAAGGTTCTTCAATGCTCATCATCTTCTTTGAAGTAAATGGGTGCTGTCAGGAGCAGACATGTCTCACTGTCATGAAAAGTCTTAGATGTTAGTAAATATATTAAATGTCATAGTCTGTAGGTGTCATCTATGTGAATATATCTCTGTTTGACCTTGAAAACATACCTAAAATGACTGTAAGTTTGATTATAATAGGTGACTACTAACCTGCATTTATTATCCTAAATAGTTTGTAGTGATAACTTTTGAGGACTAGAAATTGACATTATATTGTTCAATGAGCTGCATAGGTACAATAGGTATAAGAAAATTAATCTTAAATTTATATCAACATACAAAAATCTTAAATGAATAGAAACATATATACAGTATAACAAAAATAATCTCAAATTTGTATCATACAAAAATTCATACCAATGTAAAATATTCAAGACTGGTTGTTGCTTTTTGGATTAAAGTAGATTTAATAATCTACCTTTTTATCCTATCATTTCCATACCCCCCTTTTTCTGTTTAGAACAAGATCCCTGAATCTAATCTCCTTTGTTTAGCTTTTTTTTTCTGACCATTTCCAATAACAACTTGTAACTAACCTCCTTAAATGATAACAAACATCTACCAAAATTTTGTATGTTCCCTAGACTGCTTCCTGTTGTCTGGGGGTGCTGGTATCTTTGGGGGAACCTTGAGAAAATTAGGATAATAATGAAGTCTTGGCTGGAGTGGTCCATGAGGTTGGACCATCTCAGCCAGCAGCCTTGAAGCTAGTTTGAGTGCTGAATTTTGAGGAGACTGTAACAGAGGCATTTTGAAATACTGGATTACCTGGGTCATCCATTTTCATTGGTGTTTGGTCCCCTTGTTCTGAAAATACATAAAATTTTAAAGGTAGTATCCATTACAGGTATGGAATGTATTGCGTGTACAAGTCAGTTAAAGATGATTTTTTTTGTTTTATGTTTGAGCAGGTAAAATGCACATTTCTTGTAGTTCTTCTAGGTTTATTTTTATGTCTGTAGCCAGGATTTCAGGGAGGTCTTTCCCAATCAAACCTGATGTTCTTTAATCTGGAATGAATCCACAGCTTCTCATTCCCTGTGGAAATAAGAGCATAACCTCTCCCCCAAAGCAACATACCTTTTGACCTAATTTTTGAAGTATATTTTTAAAATATCAAGACAGTTTTAAAATACACAGGTTAGTTTAATCTAGCAGCTTTTATAATCCAGTGTCTCTTAGCAGCCAACAGCATTCAACAGAAATAAATTGGTCATACGGGAATAGCATCATTACTTTATAGCAGTGGTCCTCAACCTTCCTAATGCTTCGACCCTTTAATACAGTTCATGTTATGGTGATCCCCAACCATAAAATTATTTTCATTGCTACTCTTATGAATCATAATGTAAATAAGCAATATGCAATCCCAAGGGGTCATGACCCACAGGTTGAGAACCACTGCTTTATTGGCTTTCCCCCTTTCTTCCATAGTTTACATGAGAACTACTAATGCTAATCACAAAAAACAGCTCAAGAGCAGCCGAGAAGGGACCATGGGGAATTGTAGATATCAGTGTTCTAGTCAAGATAATGTTCATAGGCAATGAGAGTAATCATCTACTGCCAAGGAAATTAAAAATAAGAATCCAGAGAAAGCCACAAAAGATTTTAGAGCCATCACTCTTATCAAAAAGCCTTTTATACAGGTAGATGGTTGAATAATATTAACTAATCAGTACCTCGTTGAACAACACATCATCTCATCTCTCAGGAGTCCTAGAGAAGATGGACACTTAAAATGTGGCCTAGTAAATGCTATAATAGCCATGTATGTTTAGCAAGTACCACAGAGTTACAGAGAAGAGAGTGATTCATTCTGGTTGAATTGGGACATTTTTTGGGTTTAGAGGAAGAATACATTTTTCAGGCAGAGAAGAGCATCCCAAGATGATCACATGAGCTTTTAGAACAGGAGCTGTTAGAATCTGATTTAATGCTCAACTCATTTTTGATGAACTTTCTCCTTGGCCACTGGAGGTAGCATGGTGACAGCTCCTTTACTGTAAGGATGACACTGGGACTAGAGAGATAGATTAGCATCATCCTTTGGCCTTCAAAATGGCCCAGTGAGGCTTGGATAGCATCCTCTTACTTCCTGTCTTCAAGGTCCCAAAGAGCAGGCATGGCCCATGAATGAGTCATTCCTTTTTAGTTTTTTCAAGACAGGGTTTCTCTGTGTAGCCCTGGCTGTCCTGGAACTTGCTCTGTAGACCAGGCTGGCCTCAAATCAGAGATCCACCTGCTTCTGCCTCCCGAGTGCTGGGATTAAAGGCATGCACCGCCCGGTGAATGAGTCGTCCTCTAACCACGGGTCTCGTCCCTTGCAGGCGTACTCCGTGTATGACGAAGAGATCGGCTACTGCCAGGGCCAGTCCTTCCTTGCGGCTGTGCTGCTCCTCCACGTGAGTAGTCGGGTCTCTGTCACGGCTGCACCAGCCTCTCCCGGCTTACGTGTGGCTAAGTAATGGCAGGTTAGATTTCCTTTCTGTTTTTCAGAAGATTAGACAAACTTGAGTATTGGCTGACCCTTAGGGACATTTTGGTGTCTGTACAATAGCCACTGTCATTAGTAATTGTTTGGAAGTTCATATGCTAGGAAGAGAGCAAGGCTTTCTTTAGTACCATTTTATTTATGCCTTCATTTAATAAAGACCTTTACTCTCCAGCTTTTTTTAAATCCATAGACATGTCAGAACTACGTTAAGCTGAATAGCCATATTTAGTAGTCTTAATTTGACTTCCAGTTACTGATTTATTCTTTATCTTCATTTTCCTTGTCCACAAACACAACTTACTATCTTTTAAAAAGAAAGTAGCAAACATTTGCGCTTGTGTCTTGTAAGGACCAGGGTATTCTACATCATAACTGTAATATCACATCCCACACTCACGTCCTGCCTGGCACACAGTCCACACTCAGAGCTCCATCCCAGTACATGTGTGATTTGTTATTCTGCTGTACTAGGGATTGAACCCAGGAACACAAGCATGCTAGGTGAGTTTCTTACCTATGAGCTATATCCCCTGCCCATATGCGAATCCTTTATGGCCATTACTCTGTGATCCAGCAACAAATCAGATGCTGTATTTGTTTGTCTTTTGTCCTTACAAAACCACCCTATTGTCTTTGTTTCAAGCCATTGACTTTTTAAAAAAAATTTAAGTACATTGCCTCATAAAATATGTCACATGCTTAATTTGCCTAATCATTTTCTTATTATTTAACTTAAAAATGTGTGGCAAGAATACTCCCCAGGTGGTATCAGCAGTTCTGACTGCTGCTGGAAATTTGAAGCTAAGAGTGAGCACAGGATAAACCTAGTGATTCCACCATCTGTAAACAGACAAGCATGCTTGCAGGGATTTTAATGGCTCCATACAGATAAAATGCAATGAACAGTGTAAGACTGTAACAGAGATCCTTGTTTAGATTAAAGGCTCCTCTTGGCAGATAACCAGTACAGCGCAGTGGACTCTGAAAACAAGAAAGGCTGTCACTCTCTTGTGTACTTTTCAGTGTCAGTTCACCTTTTTCCTTGTTGTGTTGCAATAGAAGTATTGTAAAAGCATGAAACAGAGTCGACTACTGCTGTCCATGGGAATCATATAGTATGTAAAAGCTGAAGAACTTCAAATGCATGGAATTAAAAGAGGCATAGTGGGACTGCAGTGGGAGAGAGGGAAGACAAAGACCGTGTTAGAGAGGAGAACACGGGCCACAGGAAACCATGCAAGCCAGAGTAAAGCTTACATGTTTGCTTTGAGAGGGCAGGATGTCTTAGGAGGATTTTAAGCCATTTTGTAAAGATGGCCTTACAGGTCAAAAGAAAAGGCTCTGGGTTCTTTAATGGGAGCTCAGCTTGGTGATGTCTATAGCAGGTACAGCAGAGTTACAGAGAAGAGCAAGGTTAGTTCTGGATGAATTAGAACATTGTGGGGAATTTGGAGTATATACTAATGCTAGGACATTAATAAACAGATCAGTTGTTTTTTTCTTTAACTTTGATTTATTATTTTAGACAGACTTTATGTCTCACTCTTACACACCTAAATGGTTCATCTATTTATTTGTTTATTGTAGTTTCACACAAAGAACATTTATTCCCATTTAATAATCACCACCCCTTGAAAATGGTTTCCTCAATCGCAGTCCTATTTAGAACTCCTGCTGCTTCCTGAGTGTTAAGTGTGTGTTTTCTTGCAAGAGAAATGGGCAACCCCACATCAGAAATACCACACAAATCCAACCTCTTCTCCCTAACATGTTCCTTTTACAACAAAAATCTCAGAAAATCTAGCATTTGCCCCAAACAGCTTGTCCTTCCCAATAAGATCTGCTATGCTTTGTCCTGTATTGCTTTTGCTGTGCCATTTTCTCACTGGGTCCCATGCTCTGCCGACCTCCAACATGATGTTCCGTGGTAGCTTACCCACTATCTTGACTTTTCTGAGGCTTGCTACAGTTACATGAAGCTTTAACACTGCCAGTGTTAGCCTTCTGTTTTGAAACTTAGACTGTCTCTCCATATTCTTGGAGGAATGTTCCTTAAAGCCAAAGAAGATGCTCTTAGTCTGTGGTAATTCAGCACCACTGCTGTTATATGTTGAGTAATAGCATAGACTGGAGAATGTGAAAAGCTCTTCTAGAATAAGCTATTCTTTTGTTTTTAAGACAAGCTATGTTTTTTTGTTTTTTTGTTTTTTTTTTTTTTTTTTTGGTTTTTCGAGACAGGGTTTCTCTTGTGTAGCTTTGCGCCTTTCCTGGAACTCACTTGGTAGCCCAGGCTGGCCTCGAACTCACAAAGATCCGCCTGCCTCTGCCTCCCGAGTGCTGGGATTAAAGGCGTGCGCCACCTCCGCCCGGCTGACAAGCTATGTTTTAAGACTTATTTTTAATTTATGTGTATTTGTGTGCCTGCATGAGCTTATATACATGATATACATGTAGGTGCTCACGGAGCCTAGAAGAAAACAGTGGATTCCCAGGAACTAGAGTTATAGATGTTTGTGAGCCGCCATGTGGGTGGTAAGAAGCAACTGAGATCTTCTGCAAGAGTAGTCAGTGTTCCTAACCATTGAGCCATCTCTCCAGCCCCACAAACTATTTTTTACTATGATAGGAAAGGAAAAATAATTTGCTAGAATGACATTGTGGCAAAGGGAAGACAAATGTTTGAACAAAGGCCTCATTATTTCAGAAAGCATAGTGTGTACCAGCCTGTTTGTAGCCACCTCTAATTCTGTCCGCTGAGCAGAACCTGTTCTTGATTCACAAGCTTCCCTGTCCTAGGTGCTCACCAGTCCTTCTCCCAGTTGATAGTTCATTACACTCTTGCTATGGGGAAGGCAGTGGAAGCACAGAGTAGACCTCATTTAACATTCTTTGCCTGAGTAAATTAATGATATTAAATAAAAATTGAGTCCATATCCTGACAGTGGAGGGACAAGCTAGAGATACTGGAGTAATTGTTTTATATCCCACTCCTCCACTACCCATCTGTTACAGATGCCCGAAGAACAGGCATTCAGTGTTCTGGTCAAGATCATGTTTGACTATGGCCTCAGGGAACTTTTCAAGCAAAATTTTGAAGATCTACATTGCAAGTTCTACCAGTTGGAGCGCCTCATGCAGGTAAGGGAACTCAGACTGGGTTGGACAACTAGGTGCAAACTTAATGGCAGATGGATTGAGGAACAATGACTTTTATTTGTTCTGTTTCTCACTATGTGATAAGGATACAGAGATCCAACAGCACTGGGAATCCGATATGTTTAAGCTGAGTTTTCAGTTGTAGAAACAACCTAAGAACAAATTGTGTAGTCAGGCCCTTTTCTATAGCAAATGCAGGGAGGAAATGTTCCCCAAGGCTACAGAGGGAAACAGACTTTCCCAAAGCATGTCACAACTTAGAAATAAATGGTTTTCCAAATACTTGTCACTGTTCTAGGGAATTCCTGTTTCTTTCAACTAGTTTGTAGTATGGAAAATAACTGTTAAGTGTTCCAAGCACTTCAGAGAGGTTTAGAAAAACACAAGTATATGACTTTTTGGGCTACTGCTGGAAGGTTTATTAGCCTCCTAAGAAATATAGGATAGCTGCATATGTGCCCAGGACTAATTAGCTTACTTTTCAGGAATACATTCCTGACCTGTACAACCACTTCCTGGATATCAGCCTTGAAGCACACATGTATGCCTCCCAGTGGTTTCTTACACTTTTCACTGCAAAATTCCCTCTCTACATGGTCTTTCATATCATCGACCTGCTCTTATGTGAGGTATGTACTTAGAGTGTGTGTGTACTTCCACTATAAGCTCTGTCAAATCTCTTGTCCTCTGTTTTGTTTTGGTATTGCCAAATCCGGGCTGAGGTGGCTTTTCCTGAGGCCAGTGTCCTGCTCACCCTTGTCACAGAGGTTCTCTGCTAAGAAGAGACACATTAGACAGACGAGTTAGTGTTCAGTTGGCCCTGTGACACTGAGTGAATGAAATAGAGGTTTCTTTCTTGTAGCAAGAAATGGAGGAAGACAGAGGTCAGCATTTAACTATATGTGAGACCTTCTCAGAGTCTCCCCTTTAGAACTGGCTGTCCCTCCTTCTGAGGGACGTGTGCGTGTTTACTGCCTCCTGGGTGCAGAGAGCAGTTGTGGCCACCACTCCTAACTGCAGTCTTCTGTTTAATGACAGCCTTGCTGAAGGTCCCGCCCAGCCTTTCCATTGGGTAGGCTGAGTTACGTGACCATACCAGCTAATGACTTGATGACTTGAGGCTGGGTGGGGATTTACTGAAAGTAGAACATTGTCACTGAAAAGAAACAAGGCAGTGTGAAAAATGTCCTTAGCCATGACATGAGTTGAGATTTGAAAGGTGTATATGTGTTAAGAAAGAAAGAAACAACTATTTTTAAAAGAATGTGCTTATGGCAGACCTTCAGAAAATATAATAAAAGCAACTGAAGAAACTTGGATCACCTGTTGGCACAGTTTAACTATATGTGAAGTATTGGTATGCATTCTTTCCCCTTTTTTGCTCCTGTGTGTATGTATATGGGGTTGCCATATTGAGAGTCACTGTGTTACGGCTCTAACATTTGGTCTGGAATCATGGGCAGTTTGGGAAAAACGTTCATTCTCTGCGTGTCGGAATAGGGCTGGAGTGGCTTTCCTTTAAGTGCCTTTCCTGGTGGCCCTGCAGCAACAGAGCAGAGCAGACACAGACACTACAGCTGTCTTGTCTCTTGTCTTTCAGGGAATAAGTGTCATTTTCAATGTCGCCCTTGGATTACTAAAGGTATGTCTTTTGGCGTCTGCCCTATTCCATCGTATCTGTGGTTTGCATCTCATGCTAAGTGGCCGTTGTGCTCTGTGGATGTCTTTTCTTTCTTCAAGACTTCCAAGGATGACTTGCTATTGACCGACTTCGAGGGTGCCTTGAAGTTCTTCAGGGTTCAGCTCCCTAAAAGGTACCGCTCAGAAGAAAACGCAAAGAGGCTCATGGAGCTAGCCTGCAACACAAAGGTAAAATATTTGTATTAATTCATTCATTGTTTTTCAATTAATGTCTCAGATTTTCTGATTAAATTGTTAATGCTTGTAATTTATATTTGACAGTTCACATTGAATGTCCTTTATCTTAAACGTTTGCACATGAGTGTTTAGGAGCCAATTAGGGGCTTTCTATTGTGTTTTGTTCTGATAGGAGTGGCCTTGTTGCTATCTTTATTTTTACTGAACTGTCCAGGGGTTAGAACTCAAGTGTGCTTCGAAAATTCATGTGTATTTCGTATATAGTTGGTGATACAGCCTGAAGATAATGACATCATTGTTTAAGTGTGCTTGTGTTTTGACTGTGATGTCACATGTAGTCAGATATAATGTGATGTCAGTAATAAAAATTTTTCAGATTTATTGAGCTTGGTGATATACACCTGTAGTCTCAGCACTCGGGAGGCTGCGACAAGAGGATCTTTAGTTTGAGGCCTGCCTGGGTTACATACATGAGCTCTTCAGAAAACCTGATCTGCACAGCAAGACTAACTCACAAAACCAAATGAAACAAAAACAAAACAGTATCAATTTTGATAGCATGCAGGATTTTCCATTTTCAAATTAAGGACTCACACCCCATAATAAGGACTGGTGCTTTTGTGTTGTATAGCTTGTACCTTTCTGTTTTCAAAACACCTTTATATACACTTGGCTTTCTGTATCTGTGGGTTTCCTGTCCATAGGCTCAACCAATTGTGGATTGAAGGTATTTGGGGGAAAATACATGGATACAAAAACACAGATTATTTTTTCATTGTCATTATTCCCTAAATAGTACACCAATGAATATGCAGCATTTATATTGTGTTCAGGTGTTATTGGTAATCTGGAGGTCATTTCTCTCTGTATGGTAGAATACATGCAAGTACTTCATTATTTGATATAAAGGATTGAGCGTGCTCTGATTTTGGACCCAGCTCCTGTGGATCCTGGGGGATGACTGTATCTCACATCTTTGAGTTGAAGCTCATTGGCCCTGCTGGCCTGGGCTGTCGGAAGAATGTTACTGTCCAGTTTACAGACCAATGAGACAGAAGCCCTGCCAACACTGAGCTGGTTGGGGACAGAATTTTGTTTACACAGTTTTCACTGTGCTAACTTCACCCTTTGACATTTATTGTTGTGATTAGAAATTCTCTAAAAAGAAGTAAAAATATGTGGAGAAGCCTCATAATATAACTTAACATGGCTTTACAAGTTTTATGGGTTTTTATGGTTAAAATATAAACAATTGCAATGTACTCATGTTTTGATAAATTTGTATTTTTAAAGAGCAAATGCTGTGGTTGAGGAGGCTTGAATTCGGAATTTCAGGATAGAGACAGACGAAATAAAAATTGCATTTAGGTTCACATGAGGTACAGTGCAGAGTTTGATATCACCACTGCTGTAGAGCAGGCGCTGGACTCAGATCTGAATACAGAGCTGTTTTCCTCCTTCAAGGCTCTACTTTCTGGTCTGTAAAATAACATTAGCCTGGGTCATGTGTCAGACCAATTTAACAAAGATGACCCTTAGTTAATGCATAGGGAAGTGAGATAAAGTATGATCTAGAAAGTGTCCAAATACATGAATGAGAGAAACGTGAATGTAGGTGCTGTAAGAAAGTAGCTCAGTTAGTGTGTGTGAACCCACACATCCATATCCAAAGCACTGTGGAGCAGCAGCTGATCAGGGTCTTAGTGCTTACTCATAATCATGTGGGTGTGACTTTGTACCTTGAGGAGTCAGGTAAGGCTCAGAATGGCCTCCTGGTCATTAAAAAAAAAAAAAATCCTATTAACATGAGAAAAGTAAGGCTATCTGAGATTGTTTACAACATGCCACATGCGCTGGGCTAAGTACTTTTATGTGTGGGTTAACCGTGATAGTATGTACATTGATTGATATAGTGCTAGGAATTAGTAAAGGTTCAAGAAGTGAGGGCTGCTGCTGGGATTCGCTCATCTCTGTTTCTTCAGACAGATAACAGGCACTGTATGATCGCATGGGGATGGGTTTGTACAGGGCACAGAGCCAAGCAAGCTCTGACACAGAGTCAGTTATGTTCCTCATGTGAGAAGGCCTCTCTTCTGCCCACATTCTTTCTACTTACCCTGTCCTTTCTTGATGATCCTGGGGACCGGGGACGGGAACATTGCTGCCACTCTTCCTCCTGTCTTCACACTCCACAGCCTGTCGTTAAAGTGTGTCCTGACTCACTGCCTCACACCACTTCCTTTCTACAGTGGTCCTCTGTCTCTCTTTTCCCATCCCATTTTTCCCTTTAAAATTCTTACAGTCACCTTACCTTGCCCCAGGACTCAGGAGTCCTGCTGAGGCCCCAGGTCTGCTGCAGTCGTGTCCAAGGTCTTGACGGCTCTCGGATTCAATCTCCTGCTTCTTTCACTTACTTGTTGCTTAGACTTCCCTGGCTTCCTTGTGTTCTCAGACATATTCTGAGTATGTTCACCCCTCTGCTCTTCACAGCAGCTAATTCTTCTGCTTATAACTCTTGTGCTAACTGTGTGCATGGCTCCACCACTGCCTCATCCAGTCTTCCCCTCAGATACCAGAGATGTCTTCTCTAATCACAGTATCTAACAGCTTTCCCCACCCCTTAGACCCACAGCTTTCATCTGACCTCATTGAAATAGAGTTGACAGCAGAGGAGAGACTAGTTCTTGCTCACTGCTGAGTTCTGCACACTAAGTGTAGTGTCTGACAGACGAATACTGCTTGGCTGGCTGGCTTGCAAGCTGGCTAGCTAACTGGTAGAACATGCTGTTGAGTTTCCACTTACTCTTTTATAAACATTTGGACAAGTCTTAAAAAGAGGTTCCAGCTCTAAGTGTCATTAGTTGAAAACATGTTAGTAAATAGATACTTTCTTCCATAGTTCAGATAAGAGGTGGCTAATGTCCTTTTCCTTGACCATCCTTTTTAGTGAGTTCAGACTAACAGTCTGCCTTCATAATATTGGTATACCATGTATATGTTGTTTAGGGTATGAAATTCCTCCCAGTCCTGGAGAAGTTTGCCTGTTTGGGGCATATTTTGGATGATTGCCCCATTTGTTCTTACTCTAGGTAAGGCTAATTTTTCTTGAAATTCATTCTGCAAGGGAAGCCTGTAGCTTCACCAGGCTACAAGACATAAACCTTTTCTGCTAAAAGATGAAGTAAAGCATGCACAGGAATAATTCAGTCTTGCTGGTGTACTGAACACCAAGATATATTGAGGAAAACAGAGGGGGTGGTTAAGTTATTGGCACAGTGGAACTGCAGGATATGGATGTAATCACTAGGAAATGCGTCATGAGCCCTGTGTCCTATGCTGTACCTGTGGGAGGAGGCCTGAGGTGGCACAGGAAACAGACACACTGAGCTGTGGGGTTGGAGTCTCCTATAGACATGGAAGGGCTTTGTGCTAGGTAACTGGTGAGGTATGGGAACTAGCTTGCAAACTTTTAAACTTTTTGGTGTATAATTTTAAAAGTTTGGCTCTGCCATTCACTGGTATCCTATTCTGTTGGTGGGTTGTTTTTTTTTTTATGTTTTTAAATTGTGGTTTACTGGGTTGTACCTACTGATTAGTGTGAGAACTGGGAAGATTTTGTCTCAAGTGACTAGAAACAAATACTTGTGTGTTAACGTGTTTCAAAACTGTAATAATTCTGTGATTTCTGGTATATGGATAGTCATTTCTTAGAAGTGTCTTACTCTTCATGGTTTAGTGTTAGGGAGGGAGGATCTGAGGCCAGTGGAAGTCGTGTGGCTTACCAGGTAGTATGGCGGTCAGTGAAGCCCCAGCATCTGACCCTGTACTCCCTTGCTCTCCTTATTCCCCCTGTCCTTTCTGGAAAAGTGCACTGAGGATTAAGTTTGCTAAGGCAGTCTCTGAAATGGCCACAAGATGGGTGTGTTGCTTAAAAAACTCCATGTTCTCTGGGGCCTGTGAGCCTTAATTTTCTCTCTATTTCTCCTGTGCCCATCCTTTTGGTTTCTTGGGCACTTGATGTCTTCCTTCTCTTTTTTTGTCTTCAGATGAGCTAACACAGGACTGAAGTTAGAGCCCACGGCTCTTAATGTTAAGCTTAGTGTGTTATCAAGGCTCACCAGCCAGTCCACCAATCCTGTCAGTTTGTTTATGAGTCAGTAGACAGAGAGAAAACTGTTCCCACTGCTACACAACATCCCCCTCGTGAGTTTCCTAGGAGCTCTGTGACACTTTCATACTCGTGTGCCATGCATAATTTTTAAGAGTAAGGAAAGTGAGAAAAAGAGTTTCTAGGCCTTTTAATTTTTTATTCAAGAAATATGTAAGGGTTGGACATCTGCCTAGAATCTCGGGACTTGGAAGGCTGGAGGCAGGAGGATCCCCAGTTCCTGGCCAGCCTTAAATTGTGTAGATGTTGTTTGCTGTCAAGGGAAGGACAGAATAGGGTCTAAACAAGTGTGAGATGTAAGACTAGTTTAGATGAAGAGTCATTTGTGAGGTGGCTCAGCTAGTCTCTTAGATGAAGCCTCTGCTCTTTTATAACAGAATCCTGCCTAAGCAAAGTGGAGCCTGTGAACCTTTGCATCCTGAGAATGTGATATTTCAGACATGACATGAATGTGCAGGACTTGAGGCTGCCTGTAAGAGAAGATACTACTGCAGAAACCAGCGATGGCTGGACTACTGAGGTCTTAACCATTTGCTGCTGGGGAGACAGAAACCCCTTTGGAATGCAGGATTTTCTCGTGAGCTAAAAGCAACACCAGTTTGTGCTTCCTTTTCTGTCCAGACCATTTGTGTAGTGAGCGTGTGGAGAAATCTGAAGGGTTATAGGATAGTGACCTCAATCTTTTTTTTTTTTTTTTTTCTAATGTACTCACAGACTCTGAGAAAATAAAATGCTTCACATAGTGAGATGAATCCTCGTGGTGACCTCTAAGGTCTGTTTAGAGATGCCTAGAGTATAGAGGTGAATTGCCAATGCTGTCAGTAGGGGATGACCTGAAGATAAGAGCCCAGTAGATCCATACTCTTAAAAGTGCTTGTGTTTTGCTGTAAATAAAGGACTGACCTGTCTCAGCATGGACACTTGCTCTCTGAACACAGTCCCGAAAGCTGTGGTACTCTCTAATGCTAGGTAAGACCACAGTGTTTTGTTCATGAGTGCATCCATTGTAGAACTAGATTTTAGTGAGGAAACGTGTGCCTTGTTTCTAGTGACTCTTTTGTCCGTAGCGTGCCCTACATGCTGCTGGCTAGTGCAAGGCCAACAGCAAACATGCCTCCTCCTTTAACAAGCTAGGTTCCCTTTAGCTGTCGGCTCTTGGGGCCTTGGCTACTAATTTTTTCTTGTATTATAGAAAAGCATTCGGGTTAGATTCAGATGCCTGATTCTGTCTCATGATCTTTAAAGGAATCTGAGTATGAGCTATTTGAACAAATAAAAAGCTCAGAACTTTAATATGTTTAATTACATCAGATATTTTAGAGAGCCAGCCTTGGGCCTCTGTCTGCTGTGTGATGCAGGGTAGACTGGACAGCAGTGTTGTAGTGAGAGAGAAAGAAGGATGCCGTGAGCAGCTGCTGTGCGCAGGCTCTTCTGGCGCAGCCTGGCCTGCCTCCGTCATCAGATGCTAGTTCAGGTCAGTAACGAGCTGGCACAGAGGTGGTAGGAAATAAGAGTCACCCAGACTGTGTTCTTGTGATGTTGCCCATGAACCTCATTTATGCATGTCACACCTGATAAAAAAAATAAAAAAAAAATAAATAAAAAAAAAATGAGGCAATACCCTCTGCCTTGTCCACCTCAGGAAACTGTTCTGAGGCGTAAATAAAGTAGCAGGTACAGAGGCACGCCCCTATCTCTCCCAAGCACTCTTGAGCTGGAAGGAGGGCCAGTGTCCAACTCCTTAAATTTACATCATCAATCCTACTCTGCATTAGGATCCCTCCTGCACCAGACCTCTTGTTTAGTCCCCACAACCTACCAGATCATTCAGACATTCAATCTTGTCATGCAGCTCTAACAGGCAGCCTCACTGAACTCCCTGTGGCTCCCATACCAGGTCACCTCCTACCCCTGGAAAACTTTCTTAAGGCATTCTGGAAACTTGCTCTTCTAAAGGACCAGGATAGTTCATGTTTTTCTGTGTAAAGTAGACTTCATTTAAGTGATTTGATACATACTCGTTGTCTCAGTTAGGGTTTCTGTTGCTGTGGAGAGATGCCATGACCACAGCAACTCTTAGAAAGGAAAACATTCAATTAGGGATCACTTACAGTTTCAGACGTATAGCCCATTATCATCATGGCGGGAAGCAAAGCAGCATGCAGGCAGACATGGTGCTGGAGCTAAGAGTCCTTACATCTTGATCCAAAGGAAACAGGAGGTGAACTGTCTCACTGGGCTTAGCTTGAGCATCTGTGAGACCTCAAAGCCCACCTCCTCAGTGACAGACTTTCTGCAACAAAGCCACACCTAATGAGCCACTCCCTTTGGCGGTCATTTTTTTTCCAAACCACCACAGTGTATTCAGGAAGCTGCTGTGTTTCTTTCAGATAGGTTGCCAGATAATAATTGCCACAGCAAATAGCAGTTACTATTTATTGAAAAGGCTCCCTATGTGCTGCACATAGAGGTTTTCTGTGATGAGAGCCTCCTAGACACACTCAGAAGCACTGTTAGTATTTCACAGATGAGCGAGTCATCTGCCAAGATTGGAGCTGTGGTAGAGAGCTCACAGAGCACCTCAGTAGAACCCGGGTCAGCAGCCACCGTGACTCACCTCTCTCCATCTGCATGGGCCTTGACAGCACTGTCTGCTCCAGAGGCTGACTGGGAACCAGAATCAGCGGGCAGAAGCACACGTTTAAGAGTGCACGATCCAGTTCTCGTGACAGATGAATGGCCAAAGGAGAGCTGTTTGAACCACACTGGAACTTACACCACATACCAAGTTGGGGGCACTGAGATGGCTCAGCAAGCCTGACAAGCCTGAGTTCGGGCCCCAGAATTCACACGGTGGAAGGAAAGAACCAACCAACTCCCGAAGTTGTCCCCTGACCTACAAATGTGATGCATGGCACGTGTGGTAATGGCACATATACACCTATGTGTGCACACACAGAACAGTGTAAATAATGTAAAAATAAAATTAAGAAATGAACCAGTTGGCATGCCCTAGGTCTTCACCCTCTCCCTAATGTGGAGATTCTTACCTGACGACCACAGCATTTACAGAGGTATTTACGGAGTATTTTGCTAAGGGAGAAGAGGGGTCATGTGCTCAGGAAACCCTGAGTAGGGCTACTCCTCAGAGCTCTGATTACAGTAGGTATGAGCCTGCTTCACTTCAGTTACCACCCCACACTTAGACCAGGAGTTTGGTTTTTCTTGAAAGAAACTTAAAACAACTTCAGTCTTGCTGAAGGATGGCAGTACCTCCTTGTGTAAAGCTGTAATTTTGGAAGCCTTCTGATAGAAGTCAGCTAACATAAGCCTTCTGAGCGCTGGAGCAGAATTCCTAACTCATCTTTCCTTCCAAGTTTAACTATGAGAAATGTGTCGTGGATGTCTGAGTGGAGACTGTGTTTCTTAAGTATTTTCATGACTACTGTATGACAGAAATGTCACAGTAGAGCTCTGTCTTGGCAGTATGTGTATGTTGGTATCTAGATATTCCTGCGTCACAAATGCTGTAGAAAGAACATGGCCCATAACAGACCCTGAAGGAGGGCCTGACTGAGTCCTGTTCAAGTATTGCTCAGACACTGAGGTGCATGGCAAGCAAAACAGACATGGAGCACAGAGCAGGAAGGAAGCGGCACCTGAGTAACTGATCTTGGCTAGGTTCCAGGAGGAGCTGATACCTCACTGGACACCAAGGATGCCGAGTTTGCCAGTTTCAATCAAAGATAATAAAATCTGGAAATTAGCCTTTCAAAATGTGTGGTTATGAGGAAAGTGTTCATTCTTTCTTAGCCTTGCTTGAGAGTGAAACACTGAAGTACCCTGAAGGTGTATGAAGATGCTGTACAGGGGATGGTGTCTGCTCCTTCTTTAGAAGGAGCTCAAGAGAGCCTTTGTCTTGGCTGCTGTCATTTCTCTTTTGCCCAGACTGAGAAGAACACCCGTAGAAGAGCATGCTGCCCATGAGCCTCAATTATTTCCTGATAGAATTGGTTTATGAATTTACTGATCTCACAGATGTTTTATTTGGGTATGATTTTTGTTGGTTTGTTCTGGTGAATCACTTTAGGACCACAATAAAAGTTTAATGGGCATCTTTGTGGCAACTGTAGCCAGAGCCAAAGATTACACCCTGACCACCGGCTTTAGGATAGCAATGCCAGACTCCAGGAGTATAGCTCCAGTTGAGGCACATCTGCTAACAGACCATACAGAAGTCAGAGCCAGTGAGAGGATCCTCCAGGATGCCTGAGCTGGGTCAAAGCTTGACCAGAAGGAAATGCAGGCACTGGCTGCCACAGCGTGCTGCGGATGTGCACCTGCTCCCACTTCTGCATGGATTTCTTCATCGGCAGTTCCCTGGACCTGTGAGCCAGGAACAGACTGGAAAATGAGACATTTGGTGCTGATAACTAGAGCTTTGAGAACAAAGAAGCACTATGCTTACTGAACATGTCTGCTTCATCATGCTGTCTGTTAGAGCTCGTAGTTTATATAATTTTAAAAACACCAGAAAATGGCTAGGCGTGGTGGTGCACAGCTTTAATCCCAGCAATATGGAGGCCCAGGTAAGCAGATCTCTGGGTTCAAAGCCAGTTCTAGGACAGCAAGGTCTGTTATATAGAAATTTCAAAACAAAAACAAAAAAAACAGAATGAGTTAGCTTTTAGAAGGAATTGAACAAAGGAGAGCTAAATCTTGAAGTTCACTCTTACTTAGGATTGAAGCAAAAGAAGTGCCTGCCAGTACATCAAGGACTGATAGGTATAGGAAGAAAGCAAAGATTCCCCAGAAGAAAGAGAAGTGGTTGGTCATGATAGAGCATGAAAATCGAGGGAGGAGGAGGACTTGGGGAGAGAGAGAAGGAAGCATGGTAGTTTCAGAGCATCCTTTGTCTACAGCCTATGGATTACAGTAAGAAAGGACACAGTGGAACAGTGAGATCTGCTTCTAAGGCAAAGAGAAACATGCAGAACACATAGTGGAAAGAGGGCTTGGGCCTTGACTGGAACCCAGTAGCCAGGCCTTCAGGCCCAGACTTTACCGTCATCCCTTCTTGACATCTTTAGTCATAAGACAGAACCTCTTGATGCCTCAGATGAGGAAGTGGTGTACCTGGGGAGGGAGGGGCTCAGGTGTAAAGCATTTAGTGACACCGCTGGTGTGTGCTACAGAAAATGGTGGCTTATTATTATTACTAGGATCAAACAGACCCCAAAATTACATAGGCAAAGCCTGTAGGTGTTCCATAGTAGAGTAGTGTTATTATTAACTTGGGGGACCAAATATCCTTGATGGAGTCTTGGGCTTATATTTGTCTGTCAAGATTTGCATCCCAGTGTAGTGAGCACCATGTCCACAGTACTTGGGTCTGCCCAGGTCAGTAGCAGTGATCACCTCCATCGTCAGGTTCCTCATCTGTGCTGTGACTTCCTTGGCAGATTAGCCAGAAGAAGCTGAAAAAGTATGAGAAGGAGTACCACACCATGAGGGAGCAGCAGGCCCAACAGGAAGACCCCATAGAGCGGTTTGAGGTTCGTATACAGCCTTTACTTCATAAGCCGTAACTAGCTTTATTGAATCTTTTAAAAACAAAAAAAAATTCAGTTCCCCTGTTTCAAGGCTGGTTTTCAGAGTGAGTTTGCAAAGGAGAAAATAACAGCTGTTCTGCTTCAAAGCAGCCGCCCAGGTTCCTTCTTCTTTCCTCAGCCAGCCAGAGAGAGCTGCTGAACACGGCCACTTCAGTTAGTCGTGTGTGTCTTTGTGGAGACAGAAAATTAGAAATTGTTTATTAAGAAAAATGGATTGGCCGGTGATGGTGTACGCCTTTACAGGACTTGAGACTTTTTTGAAGCTTGACCCTTGAGAAACTATCATTTCCATTCGATTTGTTTTTGATGTCCATAACCTACTTCTTTGCCTCCTACAGAGGGAGAATAGGCGGCTGCAAGAAGCCAACATGAGGTTGGAACAGGAAAATGATGACTTGGCTCATGAGTTGGTCACCAGCAAGATTGCGTTGCGGAAGGACCTGGATAACGTAAGTGTGACAGATGGGAGGAGACAGCTGCCAGCAGTGACGCTGACTTCAGTGTTGACGGCTGCCCTGTCAGGGAGCGCTGCTGTGCTGCCCTGCCATCTACCCTCCACATGTGCTCACAGAGCCTGCCTGTTCTCCCAGACATTGAGAGGTAGTCGAGGGCTGTTTGCTTGTTGGTTTGTTTGTTTGTGGGGAGGGCCTTACTAATTCTCATGCTGTTGGTTAGCAGCATTCATCAGAGCTTCCCGGAGTCCACACTAAGATGCACAGAGGTTTTGTTACATCTACCGGCAGACACTCGAGTTTTGTCTGTCTCCCTCGTCCTGACAGAAGGGCTCTCTGCTTTCTGTGCCACGAGCTTCCCTTTGAGGAAGTAGTCTCATTCATGGCGTAGGATTGGCAGACTTATTTTGTAGCAAGATAGTAATGTTTAAGGTCCTTTTTGCTGCTAGTTAATTCCACCATTGATACAAATACAGTTCACAGATAAAAGGATGAACATGGTTGTTGTCTAATAAAAATTTATTTACAAAAATTAGAGATAGGTTGAATATGGCCCCTGAACAACAGTTTTTCTAAGTCCCTGGATTTAATGGCCCAATACCCTGAGATGACTTCTTTGTTGGTTTGACAAGATCCTAGCAATATACTTAGGCCTCTCACATTCATATATATATATATATATATTCTATCCTTAGAGAGAATATGAACTTTAGAAAGTCCTTAACATCTATCTAAGTACATAAACAGTGTGCATGTCATATACTTCCTTGAAAACACACACTTTCGTTTCGCAGTCATTAAAACATTAAAGGAAAATATAGCAGTATCTGCTGGTTCTTTTTCATTTTCTTCAGAAATTGAAAATTTCAGACAGACCTTGGCTGTAATCACCTAGTCTGCTTTCTGTCCACCTAGGACACTGAGGTCTAGGCAGGAGGGGTAATGGCTGTGGCCCAGGTAGAGTCGGGATTGCATAATTTGGCATACTGTTTAAAAAAAAAAAAAAAAACATGGATGCCTTTAATCCCAGCACTTGGGAGGCAGAGGCAGGCAGATCTCTGTGAGTTCTAGGCCAGCCTGGGCTACAGAGTGAGTTCCAGGACAGGCGCAAAGCTACATAGAGAAACCAAAAAAAAAAAAAAAAAGCTTGCAAAGAACAGTGGGTCAGAATCCCAGCTGCTAGCAGACATTTCCCCAGCTGCAGTGAGAACAGTTCATGGCCATTAGCTCCCTGTGACAGCACCTGGGCTCTCACTGCTATACTGCCACAGGCCTGCTTGTCAGGTGCACACAGTTGTCACTGCTCAGGCATTTCTGCCTGGAGGAGAGGGAGCTGGTGTGAGTGGACAGCGCTGCAGAGCTGACCTCACACTTCTTCACAGCTGTGGACGGTGCTGCAGAAAGGAAGTGAGAGGAAAGAAGGGTCCCAAAGGCTTAGGTGGGCATCAGCGTGAGCTGTGGCATTTTCTACTCTGTAAGAATCAGTGATAGTAGTCATCTAATGGGGGTGGTAAACTCTAGACTTACATTTTTGTTTTGGTGGGGGGCGGTTGTTTGTTTTTTTGAGTCAGGGTTTCTTTGTGTAGCCCTGGCTGACCTGGAACTCACTCTGTAGCCCAGGCTGGCCTCAAACTCACAGAGATCCGCCTGCCTCTGCCTCCCTAGTGCTGAGTTAAAGGTAGGAGCACCACTACCACTCGGCTGAACTTGGATTCTTAAGCCTGTCTCTAAGCAGTGTAAACCTGTTTTTCAGATGTCTTATCCTGGCACTGTAGTCAGAAAACCAGGCTACGCTCCTGAGACCTGAAGTAGAAACAATGAAAACTGTAGCAGTGTCTCCCTTGGCACCAGACACAGTTTAAAGCACTTCACAGAGCTCTGCTAATCTCTTATCTTACCTCTTCCAGGAAGGAAGTTGTTGGTTTTTTGTTGTTGTTGTTTTTCCCCTTTTGAGACAGGATCTTACTATGGAGCTTAAAACAGGCTTAGAACTTTCTATATAAACCAAGCTGGTCTAGAACTCAAAAAGATCCATCTACCTCTGCTCTCAAGTGCACCTTCACACCAGGCTAAGAATTGTATTTTTAATAATTATGAGGCTCAGAGGGTAAAGATATTCAGAAAGCTAGAGAGCTCTGGAACTCACTAGAATGCCTGAGATCTTTCCTGTGATCTCAGATTGTCTCCATAATAGATACAGAAACAGCCAAGGAGCTATGATCTGATGTTTTAACTACATCACAAGCACAAGCTAAAGAAGATTAGTGAGTCTGATCCGTAAGAGCTGGCATTTCTTTGGCACTGTTGGGTGGTAGGCCTTGTCCCAGGCACTCTGTACAAAACAGCCAAGTGTCCAGGACCACGGACGGTCTCCTTCCACTGGTCATGAAGTGGAAGCAGCACAGGTTGTCCAGGGAGTTGCAGAGCCGTCGTCATGGTGAGACCCAGATGGCCTGAATCCAGTGCTTACACTCTAAGCAGGCTAACGGGCTGGCAATAGGAGCCCGTACCAGCCCCCGCAGTTCTGAGCAGACACCCTTTCCCAGTTCATCTTCCCTGAGTAGTGCCATCACTGAAAGGGATGTGAAGAAGTTGGGGTACTCTCACAGTCCTGTAACTTCAGTGGCTCAGTCTTTAAAAGAAGTTCATTCCTTTTGAATCTGCCCTCATACCTCTGTTGTGTTTGTTGTTATCTGCCTCTTTGTGCTGTTTACAGCTGTGGAGAAATGTCTAGTCATTTAACTCCTTGGTGACCCCAGAAAATCTTTCTCCTCTGTGCACTGGTGTGACAATTGTAACATTGGGGTTTCGAGAAGAGGGAACCTATACAAGGTCCCTGACATGCGGCTGGTGGTACTGTCTCAGTCCCCTGTAGCACGATGCTCCTCTGCCTTAAGACAGTATGGCATCGGAGCAGAGAACAGCATGGGAGCGAGGCGCTGGGCCAGCCCATTACTAGACTTTGCTATAGGGCCTCAGCCCCCTTGTCAAACATCAGCTGACTGACTCTTCCTTCATTGGTCTAATTGACACTCTAGCTGTTCCATCCTTATTCCAGGACAGAAGCTTTATTTTATATATATATAATCTTAAAATGAAGTCATTTAAGTGATCTGGCTTTGTTCTTTTTAAAACTTACTGCCAGGTTCTAGAAATAGATGCCTTCTGGGATTTTAAGCCAGGTTTCATGGAATCTGTTGATTTGTGCAAGGCTTGACAGGTGAGCAGCAGCTGAGCCCTCAGCCTGTGGCATGTCACCTTTGTATTAACATGCCTTCAGTTCCTGTCAGCACAAGACTTGCCCCTGTTTCACTGCTACAAATGGTGCTGGGTTGGTTTGTTTGCTTGCTTGGTTTTCAAGACAGGGTTTCTCTGTGTAGCCCTGGCTGTCCTGGAACTCACTCTATAGACCAGGCTGGCCTTGAACTCACAGAGATCCACCTGCCTCTGCCTCCCAAGTGTGCACCACCACTGCCTGGCTGGTGGTGTTTTCTTAATTTTACTTACCAGTTGATCACAGATTTCTAGAAATACAGGTAATTTTGTGCCATACCTTGCCAAAATCTGATAGTCTAGTTAAGGTCTGTGGGGCTGTTTTTTTCTTTTGAGTTTTCTGCATGTGTGCGCGCACGCGCGCGCGCGCACACACACACACACACACACTCACACACACACACACACTGTTGTATCTGAATGAAGACTTCAGTTCTTCTGCCTTTTCTACTGCTGTACTTTCTAAGGTCTTTAGAGAGCAGGTGATATGGCTTCGTTTTGCTATTAGTTTTGGGGGCAACTTTGAGGAGCAGAGAAACCTTTACTCAGTTTTGTCATGATTCTGTTGAATTTTGCCACACACTTTTCTTGCATCTGTTATAATGGCAAGATATATTTTCTTAGTTTTGTTAACTTGTTACATCATGATGTAAACTAACATTACATTCCTATAAGTCCCAGTTGAGTTTCATCCTTGTTTTATAATAGTAAGAATTGAACATGGCGCTTCACACATGCCAGGCTAGCACTCTACCCTGAGCTGCAACTGAGCTCTTCTTATTTGTCTTGAGACAGGGGCCTTACTAAATTGTCCAAGTGGGCCTTGAACTTGTGATATAGTAAACTTGGTTGTGAGGCTTACAACTTACTTTTCAGGAAATTGTGAGCTGACTAGAGCCTGGAGTTCGGGTAGTTCTTATTCTTCTGTTCCCCCAAATGCTGGGATTAGAGGTGTGCACTGCTTAGCTGGTCTTGGTTTTATGTCTGTCTGAAGAACTTTGTCCTTAGTGACCGAGGGTGTGGCACTGCAGCTGCTGCCGTTCGTTCATACATCTATAGCAGTGTTCCTTTTGCACCCCTGCCCTCACCTGATTGGCTGTTTATCAGTAAGGCTGGTCTTTCCAAACACCAGCTTTTGTTGTACTGTTCTGTTAATGTCTGTTTTGAGCTAATTTCTTTCTATTTTGTGGAGATTTAATCTATATATTTTGTACTATCTTACATGTTTTAAAGATTACTGCAAACCTTTTTAAAAATCATCATTTAAAATTATGAAGCTGGGAGGCTGGAGAAATGGCTCAGACGTTAAGAGCAGTGGCTGTTCTTCCAGAGGTCCTGAGTTCAATTCCCAGCAACCACATGGTGGCTCACAACCATCTATAATGAGATCTAGTGTGAAGGCACACATACAGGCAGAACACTGCATACATAATAAATAAATCTTTAAAAAAAAAATTATGAAGCTGGGTAAGCACTGTCTTTATAAGGACAGCCCTGTTAGCTGTTTACCTATTTTACTTCAAACTTACCGAGTTTTATGTAGTGGGAGCATCTACATATGTCTCCATTGTCTCCTTCCTTGTGGAATGGCCACAGCAATCCTCATTGCTCTTATGTCTGTCTGTGCTGCATGGCAGGCATCTTTTCTACCCTCTCCTTTTAACACACCTTTTGTCTTTGTTATATCCAGATAGAAATTTGTTTTCTATCTTGCTTGCTTTTTCTTCTCTTTTGCTGCATCCTGTTTAATTAGGTATTTGCTTGGTCTTCCATCAGTCACATTATAGACTATTGTGACTTCTCTCTCACCCACAGCTTCTGCCACTTCAACCACCCAGGACCCTTAACCTTTTAGACATTCATTCTCTGATGTCTAAGACATTATTCTTCTGACAGAAGCCCCAGTGATAGGAGAATGTACATGGTTTCTACTTCCCTCCTAGGGACCAGTTGTTTCCCAGATGTTTTTCAGCTTTCTGATTACAGTGGAAGGGGAATCTGGTTCTATTCACCCTTCATGACTAGAAGTAGAAGCCTGGATTCATATACATATATTATCCCCAGATGGTCTCATCTCAGCTGCTTATGTAAACAGAGTAACTGCAGCAAGTGGGGTCCCATCAGAGGACTGTGGCTATGGCAGTCCAGTAGCCTCAGCGCACCTTCCCATCAGCACAGTGCTCAGAGTCAGCTAGAGTGGTGGAGCACGTGCTTTGGAGAGTCTAACTCTGCCACCTGGCTTGTGGGAGCTTAGGAGAGGACCCCCCACCCCCACCCTTGCTCCTGTGGAAGCAAAGCCTATAGCTGGATCAGCTCTTCCCCTGGCTGACCCATGCTTGAAGTCAGCTTCACTGAGTCACCTCCTCCGTGCAGTGCTCAAGTGCTCTCAACCAGCTGTATTCTCCTTACTGTCTCCTTGTCTGATGTCTCCATTTTGCTTGTGACTGCCTCTTGGGTTTGCAATGGAGGAGGAAGTAGTGAACTGTCACCGGAAAGGGCAGCATGCACCTCTGTTTACGCCAGCACGGTCTGTAAGTAATCAACAGGCAACTGAGCGTGCTCATGTCATGCCTGTCTCAGTTACACATGGGAAACCCAAGATTGGAATCAACACTGTTTAATGTCAGAGAAGCTTGGGAAGGTTGTCTAGGAACAGACCAGAAAAGACCATCCCCCTAGCTTTCTTGATTGGTGTCCAGCACGAAAGACACTCTTCAGTTATCTGTGAAGGGATCAGAGTCAGGAAGCACAGGTATTTCCCCCTGGGATTCACATCTCTACTCACCAGACATTTTGTGTGACTAGGGTGGAATATGGCCATTCAAAATGATACAGCGTGCCTGCAGGAAGCAGCCTTCTCTATTGAATAACTTTAGCAAGAACACATATGCAGGACTATTTGGATGCACAAGAGAAAACTGTATTAGAATTCACAGCTACCATTCCAGTGTTCACTCTAGCCTAGGCACTATACTGATTGCCATGTTATGCTGGAGAGCCTGGAGCTTAGCATGGGTCTCAGTAACTTATTCATGTGTCGAGAGTCACTCAACTATCAGATTTGAGACAAGTCAAAAGCTCAGTTCCTCACCACTGTGCTGTACTATTGCACACTTCAAGTAGTCTAGGTGTGACTTGAGCTATCATTCCTGTCTGGATTAGCTTTTCCTACTTTCTTAAAATGGAATACTGCCCTGTCAAATTCTGAGCTTAGTTGAGTGCTCAGTGATGGCATCTCCTCAATGTTTCAGGCAGAGGAAAAGGGAGATGCACTGAATAAGGAGCTGCTGATGACCAAACAGAAGCTGATTGATGCAGAGGACGAGAAGAGGCGGTTAGAAGAGGAGTCTGCACAGGTGAGGGGATCCTTGCTCCATACACCTGCATTTTGTAAATACTGGTGGGTTCAGCTAGAACCTCTCAGCACTAGAGAACCTGGACAGTGGTTTTGCTTAATTTTCAAAGGCCTTTTTTATTTCCTCTCTAAAACATAATGGTTCTTAACAACTAAAGCATGAGTTAGTATATCATTGAGGTGGGAGAGGCTCCTGTATATCAGCATGGAAAGCAAGGGGAGAGTGCTAGTGTCTGCAGGAGAGGGTGCATCTCAGAATGTTCAGTATTCCTGCTCTTGTCCTCAGTGCCTCTGTGAGAGCTGAGAGTGCTGTGGGACCCAAAACAAGCTCCTACCCGCTCCCTCTGCACACCTGCAGAACCTCCACAACTACTGTCTCAGACAGGACTGGCCAGGGTGAGCCTGACTAAGCTCAGAGGCCTGTATAACACTGCCCTCTCTTCCTGAGGGTTTCCATCTGTGTGGCCTGCATTGTTTCTTGTACAGTGCCGAACTGATTTCGGCAGAAGCCTCACTGGAACTGAGCACCAGCGGTTTTTAAAGTGTTACTTTTCTCCTTCTATTGTCTTTAAATACAGAAGATTAGTGTTGTATTGGGAGGAGGAGGAGGAGGAGGTGGATGTGGGGGGAACTAAGCCTAGCCAGAGTTAGGTGAGGCACTTTTTGGAAGGCTCAGCACTATGCAGTTAGTAACCGAGCTTCCCTTTTCATTTAATGTGCACAGTTAAAGGAAATGTGCCGCCGGGAACTTGACAAGGCAGAGTCAGAGATTAAAAAAAACAGCTCTATCATTGGTGACTATAAGCAGGTGAGTTCCTTTACCAGGGCCTGGGTTGGGGACATGGTGGGGAGACTGCACTCTCGCCTCAGTGCAGAAGCACACTGGCATCAAGCCCCTGTTCATACCTCAGTCTCACTTGTGAACTAAGCAAGCCTGGGAAGATTTTCTTGTTGGGTTTCCACTAGGCATGCTTGGAAGAGTGCCAGCGTGTGTCTGATTGTCGGCAGATCACCCCTCCAAGGCTGGTACAATTTCACAAACACAGAACCATACTGAACTTGTCCCCTCTATACCTGGGATCTCACAGTGGCCTATAGAGAACTTGCCGGCCACTTCCCATCTGTGAGTGTGTCAACCTCACCTGTCCAGTCACAGCGTATTCCAGCTGCTGCTAGAATAGAGTTTATTCAAAGTCCAACTTATGTAGGTGACATTGAACCTTTTATTTTCCTTTAGATTTGTTCTCAATTGAGTGAAAGACTGGAGAAGCAACAGACAGCCAATAAAATGGAAATTGAAAAAATTCGGGTAAGACTTCTTGACTAAGCAGATTTCATACCCTCTAGTTCATATTATGGCCTATCCTTGACACACAGGTCCAAGTGAACCAGACTGAGCAGTCCAGATAAACTGCCTGTCACAGGCTTGGATCTGTTTCCTCTGGAAGGATTGAGAATGAGACCACATGTGCCTTGGCTTTAGACCTCACACTTGGACTCCTGTCATAAACATCATCGGGAAAGCTGCACCATGTGTGGCTTGAGGTGGAGATTCTTGCTTCATTGTTCTGCAGACTCTGGATGAGTTAAACCCCTCACACCACAGTTCACACTCTGTTGCATAGTCTTCCACTCTTTCCTGGTCTTAGTTTAAAATATAAAATTACATTCATCCTCATTAGGTGTTCTTTAAACATTTACATCTCTAAATTTGGGATATGGATTGGGGGGGGGGGGTATAATAGAATTTCCCAGTGGCAATCCTGTTTTGGTGAAATGTAAAATATTTGTGACTGTTTTACATACCTTTTTATTTTTACTATTTTTAATAATAATTTTTTATATTTAAGTTGTGTTTATGGGGTAGGTAAGGTAAGTGCATCTGAGCACAGGTGCCTGTGCAGGCCAGAGGCATTGTATTACCCTAGAGCTGGAGTTGTGAGAAGCTGAGGCACCTGGTGTATGTAGTGCTGGAATCAAGCTCGGTCCTCTGGAAGAGTGTGCATGCTCCTAACTACTGAGCCTTTTCCAGCATCTACATCGAGATTTTGTGCCCTACTTCTGTGTACTAGTGTTAGTATCTACCCCTTCTCCCGTGTTGTCAGACTCCCCTGAACAAGCCCTCACTACCACATCCCCCTGCTCCTAGTTGGATGGGTATCTCTCTATGCCCAGTGCGTGAAGGTCCTTGTACGTGAGCCTTTGTTCTCTACCCCAGCTCTCCTCACGGTGTACAGCAGGTCAAGAAGGGGGTTCTTACTCCTTTTGGTATGGAACATCAACCAGGTAGTCTTCGAAGTAGGTTACTGACAGTTTCCCAAGAAAAACAGGCTTTTCTAGTACTCACAAGAGACACTGCGGCACGTGCAGTATCTGACAGGCACCATCTTTTGGGGCTCTCTACTTTCTGTGTTCACTTCAGCAAAAGGTAGATGACTGTGACCGCTGCCGAGACTTCTTTAACAAAGAAGGGCGAGTGAAGGGCACCAGCTCAGTCAAGGGGGTTTCAGATGAGGACACGGATGAAGAAAAAGAGACACTCAAGAACCAGCTACGGGAGATGGAGCTGGAACTGGCACAGACCAAACTGCAGTTGGTAGAAGCCGAGTGCAAGATCCAGGTAACAGCAGAGCATGAAGGCACACACTCCATTCGCAGTCCAGATTCCTGGTGTGGGCTAGAGACCCCAGAAATGACTTTTGTGGTTTCCATGTCATGTCTATTGCTTAAACTGTGACCTTAAACTGTTCGCCCTTCTGGGTAGAACACTATCCTTTTTACCTACCAGAGCATGTTGAACCATTTAGCCCGACCTAAGGATCTGGACTTGATCATAGTAAGAATTACCACCAAAGCTTCAGTCTTTCTAGTGGGACACAGAGCTAGTGTTTAAAAACTGTCGCTCCCCCACTCAGGCTGGGTTAGTAATCTCCCTAAACCTCAGGTTCCTGGTGTCCATATAGAAATAAGGGTTCTAATCTTGTCGGGCTGTATTGAGTATAAAAATATCATGTAGGAAGGGCCATACGTGGGTATGGGGGCTTAACAAATGCAAACCTCTTTGTCCTAACCAATCACTTAACTACTTTTGTGACCTTGGGCATATTTCCTAATTGATATGAGTTTCCAGCCATCCTTATCACTGGGGCAGCATGAGTGGCAGGAACCTGGTTCAGGTCTAAAACTTCAGACCAGCTCTCCCATGTCACAGGCCATTAATGGACACATCTACTTCTGTCAGGTTCTGCCCTAGATTCTGGAGAGGGTTTGCAGGACTGCCCAGCACAATCAAAAAGTCATCACCAAGATAGCAGTATCTAAACTGGTCAGAGAATGGACAGAGCAGCTGCAGAAGGACTGGAGCAATGAGCATTCTGGGCTGAGGGAGCAGCTCAGACCACAACCTAAGGGAGAAGAGGCCTGCCTAGTGAGGAATCCCAGGAAAGGGATGAAAACCAGTGCCAAGGCTAGTAGTGGAGAGCTTGTGGGTCTGGGCTGTAAGGCATCTCAAATGCCATACTGAGTGATTTGGATTCACAGGGGATTTAACTAGATGGCAGTATGCCTGACAGTGAGTGAATCAAAAAAGGGCTTTACTAGGAAAGCTCCCAGATCCATAGGCACTGTACCCTGCCTCAGAATGAATGGAGGGATGGAGCTCTTGGTTCAGCTGTGCAGAGGCTCACACTCGCTGCTCTCTCTGTAGGACTTGGAACACCACTTGGGCCTTGCCCTCAGTGAGGTGCAGGCAGCTAAGAAGACCTGGTTTAACCGCACACTGAGCTCCATAAAGACAGCAACTGGAGTTCAAGGAAAAGAGACATGCTGAGAACAGCTGCTGCCTCCAGACACCTCCAGAAAACACACCACCTTTGGTTGCCTTCTTTGGCCAGATGTGATTCTGTGACATGTTCCAGGACCAGAATGTACCTAGGTCAGAGCTGTCTAGCATGTTGGTAGGTCAGTGGGCCAGAGCTCCTGCACCAGGCTGCCAACCTGACTGATGTTCTGGACATGCACCTGCCTCTTAGTGCTGTCCAGGCCTCTTGACGTATAGGAGCACCTCGCCCAGTCAGGAGTTAGGGCATCCTCCAATGTGTTAGTTTTTGTTTTATTTTCTAAACCCTTTATTTAAAACACACACACACACACACACACACACACACACACACACACACACACACACCTTATCCTTTAGGCTGGGGACAGGGGTTCAGTGCCGGCAGAAGCCCCCAGAGAGATGAGAAGCACTTTTGAGTATAAGAGTCTCGTAGTAATGGCTCAAGTCACCTAATTTTGTTAACCAGTACAGTGCACAGGTTTTGATTTGGCATTATTCACATTTCTGAGCAATTCTATGCAACTCTCATAGTCCTGTCCTTTTTTTTTTTTTTTCTTTTTCTATTTCTTTTTGAAGCATTAGCTGCCAAAACGGCTTCAAAAGGCTGGAATGGGCCACATGACTGTGAGACTGAATCAATCATGATGTGGACAGCTCTTACTTTGTTTAATGTGTCATGTGTACATATATATGTGTGTGTGTGTGTATAAATATATATATATAAATATATATATAAATACCTTTCCTAGTACCCTGCACTGACAGTGTTTAAATCCCAGGCTCAGCCAATAATCTGTACCACTGCCGTCTGTGGCTATGAGGCACTTCGTGTTCTTCCTGCCATTGTGGAAGCTGGCGAGAGCTCCTTCACCTCTTAACGTTTGCACAAGTGAGGAAGACTGAGCTATGTGTCCAAATACACACGAAGGTGCACACACTGTATGGTCCCTACCTTCCTGGCCTGTCTCTCCCAGAGCTGCAGGTGTGGATCTGCAGTATGGTCAGGTGGGCTGTGGAGTCTCACTTCAAGTTATGAGATGGTGGTTTCAGCACCTTTTTTAAAAACTAAAAAACGAAGCAAACCTTTTGACTTATGTGGTGATATGCTGACAAGCAGCCTCACGGGGGTTCACGTCCTTTCTACTGTGTGGAGGCGGCGTGGGTTTGTATATAAGGACACTTGAGTTGCTTTCTTTCCCTGTTGGTTTTACTAATGCTTGATGAGGTCATCTACAGTGGGGAAAAAACAAGTGGCCAACCCTCCCCCAGACCCCCCCCCCCCCCACCAATTCCTGTGTCTGTGTTGTTCAGTTACCACAACAGCTGTAAGCCCATCTAAAACTAGGTGTGTGGACATTGTGCTAGGGTAGTTTGTGCGTCAACTTTATGAACTGAAATATAAACCAGTAAAATTGTATTACTATTTCTTTTGTTTAACAGCATATTCATTAAATATTTTGGTACAAACAGCATTGCTTTGTACAAAGCTGTTTTATGATTGTGTGTTCCTTTCCCATGCTCCAACAGCAGTCAGGACCGCATGTGCTGTCACATGTGCACATCAGGCAGAGCTGAAAAGTGCCAACCACACGGGGGAAGAACACACAGGTACAGGTTGTGTTGTGTAAGGGATGAGTGCAGGTGGCCCTCCCTGAGAAGTACAGTGCTATGGTTGACAAGTGAGATACCCCAGTGCTTAAAATCTAAGGAAGAAAGTAGAATTATGTTTGGAAAGATAAATCATCTCACCAGCTGGAGATGGGAGAAGAAACAGCAAGGGAAGGAACTGAAGAGCAGAGCACCCGGGGCCCTGGGATACTTGCTCAGCCATAGGGAAAGCAGTGACGATGTCTTCAACTGAGGTTCCTTACCCTCTCTGGCTGGTCCTTTCAACATCTTTACATCCTAGGGATGCAGGTAGCCAGGTAGCATTCTTTATCTTCACTTCTCTGAATGTCAATGTTACTTTTCTAACCATTCTCCCCACTCCCCCCACCTGCCCAAACCTCTAGAACCACCATAAACTGCCTCAGAGTGGTCTCTGCCTGGCTTGCCTACATAACGGCTGATCCTTAGGCCCAGCCTGTGATAGGTGGTCTTGGAGAGGCCTGGATGGTGGCTCCAGAGCATAGTCGAGACCCTTTCAATGTTTACAGGGTGGAGGACATACTTCTGGAGTCCACATTTGCTTGCTAGCTAGCTCCATACTTTTCCAGGCTCAAGGGTCCCATGTTCAGGAGTATATCTTGGCAGAAATCTCCATCTTAAAGCTACACCATCTGAGAAAGGAACCCCCATACACCAATCAATCTTAATGTATGGGCCTAAAGTAACTCTGATAAGGATCTTGAAATGGGGAAATAGCTTATAGGTGTGGGACATGTTGCTGGACTGCTGAAGGGTCTGCAAAGGGACAGACAAGGCAGGGAAACAACTCTGCAGCGACAGATAGGGATTTGCTGTGTAGAAACGGGATCAAGGTATAGGAAGGAGAGAAAGCAGTAATCTGTAAGTCAGGTGGAGGTCCAGGCAAAGGAGCCTCAAAGTGGTGGGGAAACTACTGGAGATATTAAAAGCAGTTTGCATTTGGGGAAGTTTCCTACTGATCCTTTAGGGGGTTAAAAAAAAAAATGGAAAAAGTAGGGTGTGAGCAGGGGTGACAGACTAGAAACAGAACAAGAAAAGGAGTCAGTGAAACTTCATGACACAGAAACACTAGGAAGATAAATTTGGCTTTCAGTGTTTGGGTCCTAGGTGGCCTTGGACAGAATGGTGGAGATGTCTGGAATGTACATTTGCTAAGGAGTGAGTCATCTGGTAGCACAAGCTTTGTCTACTGATGCTGTCCTGTGTGGCAGTGTTCAGCACACAGGACAGGGGAGCACAGGCACATTCAGGGAATGTGCAGAGTACACAAGCACCAGACCCAGACAGGGGTCTAAGAACAGCCACACGATGGGGAAGAGTGGGGCAGGTGTCTCAAGTGAAGGTCTGTTAGTGAGATAGGAAGCAGTGTTGTTAAACTGTTGATGAGGCAGATCCAAAAAAGGAGTGTTGCAGTCAGGGTTACTGGGGTGTAGCAAGGGCAGGAGGAGGCAGACAAAATAGGCAAACAGTTAAGATAGCTAGGACAGAATGTGGGCAGGCACTCAAGGGAATGAACAGGTCAAACAGTTAAGAGCTGGAAGGCAGCTTACTCGCTGTGCTCAAGGGTAGTAAGAAATACAATCTGCAGCCTGAAGGACAGACATCTTGGAGCAGGTCAGCCCCTTGTCAGCAAGAGCTCTAAAGTGCTAAGCCAAGTTGGAGAGGAAGAACACACTAAGAGGAACGAAGAAAGGGAGAATCCACACAAACCCCAACTAAGCCCAGAACACCACCATGCCCAGGTGTAAATGACCCAAAAGCAACAAAAACCAGAGCCTTTGTGAAGGGGCGTTGTGGTAAGAGAGTCTCCTCACTATTCAGAGTGCCATATGCTAAAACACTGATCTAAGAATCACTGAGGGGAGGGGTCAAGGCATGAGCTGGAACAGACAGGATTAAAACCATACAAAATGACTGGGTGCAGGCTCAAAGAATAAAGGGCATTAGCACTAGGCTCTCTACCCTCCTATTTTATAGGTGACAAGGCCACACACCTGGACTGTTACCCTGTAGTTCTAACTCCCAGGGTGGGGAGGAGATCCATCATGCCTGCCTGCTGCTCAAGTGGTCGGTCTCTTCACTAGATGCACTTTACATGGAAATTAGGGACCATAACAAACTACAGCCCTGAACTCGTACCCACTCAACCTTTCTCTACCAGCCTCATGGGGGCTGCTGAGAGCTACCCACTACTGGAGGCTCTTGACTCGAGTCACACCTTCTTCCTCCTCTACTCCTTCCCTTCCTGGTTCCCTAATAACCTTTTGCTGTGGGCTGAGCCCTGTGCCTGTTATAGGAAGGTACGCACCCTCAGGCCCAGAGAATGCAGTTGCAGCAGAAACCGGCTGCCAAGTCCAAGCTGATGATGTGCAGAGAGAACATGGGGCCCTAAGTTATAAGGTGCTTCAAGACACAACATCCAGTGCTACTGTCTACTTACCTAACTGGTGGGCCAGGGGTCACAGTTGTCTCCAGCAGGTTTCCCACAAGTGGCTGCTGGAGAAAGAACTTCACCACCTTTGGAGTCAAACTGCTTGCTGCTGCCCTGTTTCTGGTAATGCCCAAGTCCTGGCAACCCATGGGACAGTTGTAAGGGTTACGAGTGAGGGATGTAAAAAGGTTTAGACTGCATGCTGATGCAATATGATATACTACTCAGCGCCAATTGAAAGTTTAACGGGGCAACAGACTATACAGGCCCTGGGCCCACAGCCCAAATCACTGGCTATCTCAGGACACACATACAAAATGAATCCCTCCGTGTGAAGTGAAAAATCTCTGAGATGAACAAGTTTGCTTTACAGGCCCAGAAAGGGAGTGGGGCTTATAGTTCGTTCAGTTTTATTGATAGGTCTCTTTTGTGTTTAGTTAGGTATGTATGTATGTGCAGGTGCCCACAGAGACCAGAAGAGGACAATGGATCCACTGGAGTTGGAATTACAGGCAGCTATTGGTGGATGCTGGGAAATGAACCCAGACCCTCTGAAAAAAACAGTGAGCTCTTTTTAATCACTGAGCCATCTCTGCAGCTGGCACTGGAACTTTTCTTTTCAGCAGACTGAGTCCTGCACAGAATAGTTCAGGCCATTCCTATTTTACACATAGCATTTATTTTTATTCATCCAAATGGGAAAGAAATGCAACATGTCAAGGCATTACAAACCGCGGCAGCCAGACAAAGGGGTCTATCTATGGCAGAGTCCAACATATTCAACACAAAGGAGCCACAGTGTAGGTGCTGCTTGCAGGGCTCGGAGCAGCAGGGTCCCTTTGGATGAAGGCCGGGCATCTCTGGGCGAGGCACTGATGATAGTCCACACATGCAGGCTGCTGCTTCAACCACGCTGACACTTGTAAAGTCCAGAGTCTACATGTCACCACAGGCCCAGAAGGCATGGGGCAGTCCATGGTGCTTGTGTTTCCAATGTTTAACATAGTATACATCTTGAAGTTATTGCCAAAGACTTTGCACTGCAAATTATACTATTTACACTGTGTACTTGGGAAAAACAGTAAATACAAATGGGTATTTTAAACAGACTCCTAAGCAGTAACTTGACCAACATGAGACCGGAGTAAGCTAAGCCTGGAGAAAAAATGCCACCTGTAACTCTGCAATAGACAGGTTTTCTCCTCCTAGACCAGCAAAGTATTTGCCAGGGCCCTGGTGTGCTTCTTGAGGTCAGTACTCCCCCCAATTCCTGGGATGCAGAGCAAGTGCCTTGGACAGGCTGTGAGGATGTTCTGCCCCACCTGGCAGTTTCTACAACTGAGTGTGCTTTCCAGGAACAGGAATATGGATAGTTAAGCACCTCCACACCACCAGGGTGTGGCCTGTCGCTGGAAAGCTGCCATGTTAAGTGAGCTGGGAGCGGGAAAGGGGGGCAGCACTCCGAATCCTATTTAGGTGTCTTGTGAGAAGTGGATGCTACCCAGTGGCACCAGGCTAGCCTGAGCAAAAAGATGAATGTTAGAGAAGGGACTGCATGCATCTGGTAGCAGCACTTTTGTCCTTGGGTCAAGTAACAGCAGAGTACATGTGGAATGTGGGCTTACCACATCTTCATAGATGAATACCATCACTACCTTGAGGGTCAGCTGGGACATGATTATGTCCAGGGAACAAATTTACTTAGATCCTGTGTCTTGATTCACTCACCCAGAATCTTATGTTTATGCCAACAGGAACCAAGTTCCTTGGCCAGAGTAAAAAGGTATGCTCAGTCAGGAAGGGTGGAGCTTATCCACCACTCGGAGGAAGGCAAGGAGCCAGAAACTGGAATTGCAACTTTCTAAGTTACAGGAAGAAACTTAAAGGCAGTCTTCCTAACTACCTTAAACTTCCTAATGCTGTCCTTACTCTTGACTCATTTCCTTGACCACTTAACAAGGAATGAAAACTTTTTTCTGGCTCCCAGTACAGAATAATTAGTTAGGGCAGAGTTTTGTTGTTGTTGTTGTTGCTGTTAATGTATTTATTTTTAATTTTAACCATCTATTTCCCAAAGTAGGAAAACAAAAGATGGCATTAAACTTTTAACTGAATGCTAGGACACATGATCAACAGGCATAGCTCTATCATTTACTGACAGCCAGAAGACAAGAACCACCCTATGAGCTAGAGCACAGCACAGGACTTAGCTGCCAAATAAAAGGATATTCCTGGTATTAGCTATGGACAGAGTGCACACTCTTTAGCAAAGACAGAGCCAGTCTCCATCTACTCCATGCAAAAATCTCTCTTCCATGAACCTAGAAACTTCTCTAGAAATATGCAAGGTATGCTCCTTCTAGCAGCCTCAGAGACATGACCAGGCAGCACAGCCCTACAGAGCAAAGGTTCTCAACCTGTGGGTCGAGACCAACTTGACAAACTATGTCCAAAAAAAAAAAAAAAAAAAAAAAAAAAACAAACAAAACCTATTTACATTTCAACTAATAACAGTAGCAAAATTGCAGTTATGAAGTAGCAATGAAAATAATTTTATGGTTGAGGGGTCACCACAACATGAGGAACTGTATTAAAGGGTCTTAACATTAATTAGGAAGGTGAGAACCACTGCTCTAGAGGGAGCTAAGTAAGGCTCAAGACAGCCAGCATGTCTCCCAGGCACACCAACTGCAGATCACAAAACCTTACTGAGAACAAGCCGTTGTTGCTGGAACTGGGTTAAAAACTGCCCTGAAGTACGTACCTGGAGGAGAGAAGAGGGATTCCAAGGAGTACCCTCCAGGCCCAAGATTCACCTGTCCTCTAGAAGACTGCAAAGCCTGGCCTGAAAGGAGTCTGCATTCCATAGAGTTTCTTTACCCTGTGATTGGTTCTGAAGGGGGTGAGAATGGGAGTGGAGGGGATGACTGGTGTCCATCATTTTACCCTCACACACACAGGCCCCAAGCCAAAACTAGTCTGAATACAAAACAGATCAAGGCCAAAGAAACATTGTTAGTGACCTTTAGGCTTACAAGAAAGAAAAGGCCTACAGAATGATGAAATTGTCTTGTGCTGTCATGTGCCTCGTGGCAAGAAAACCTTCCAATGCTCCAGCGGCCCTTTTCATCCTAATCCCAAGAGCTCCTCATCCCTTGACAGTCTAGTACACACTAAATGGAAAGGTGTAATTTATAGTTACAGGCATGGTCTACTATAATAAGAGTGACATTACTCAATGTAATGTGTCTGTGGCCACTTTACCCTCCTAAACTCATCTGTTGACTGCCCACCACCCGGAGCACAGTCCATGCCCCTCAGCCTGTCACCCAGCCTGTCCCAATCTAACCCAAGTACCTCTTGGCAACATAAAAGATGTGGCTCTGATACAACCTCTTTACCAGACCATGTCATCCTCTAGGTTCAGCTCCACAGCTGCTGCCTCCCTTGGACATTCCCCACTCAGTCTTCCCTCCTCTAGGAGATCCTGAGCCCTTCTGTTACACTCTTTGGTCAGCAGTGTGCCTCCGTCACTTCCTGCTGACAGGATCTGCACCTTCCTTATCCTCAGTAATTGCCCAGGAGAGCTCAGGTGCTGCCACAGGACAGATGCAAAGGCTAAATAATCTTGACCGTCTTAAGGCCAGGGCTGGCTTCTGGCATAGTGTGTAAGTAAGGTGTGACAGAGCCACACTCACCAATGCCCAGATTTTCATTTTAACAGATGGGAAGTTGGCCATGGAGTTCTTATTACTCAAAGATTGTTAGGCTTGGTGTCCCAGATACCTTCTAAAACTCTGACCTAAGGCTTCCAAACAACTGCTACCTCCAGTTCTAGTCCCCAGCAGAGCTACAGAAGCCCATCCTGACCTGCTCACTGTAGAGTAGCAGCCTATTACCTGCAGGCCCTAATTAGAATACCTCCTCCCCCACAAAGAAATTCTAGCACTGAAAAGAACACAGGAGACATGGCTAGGTGGAGACTAACACAACTGAAACCCAGAGCAAATCCTTCAGTAACCACATAATTTCATCTGTCCTTAAGAACCTTTTAAAAGAAGATCTCCTTTCCCACTGGCTAGAGGCTATACTCTAACTGAATCCCAAAAAGCACTAACCCTTGCATAGGTTAAAATCTTAAAAATTGGGAAAAAAATCTAAATGAAAGCAAAAGACAGACCCCAGTAAAAGAGAATATCCAGTATATAGTTGTGATTGGCAAGCCCAACCTTGTAAAAAATGAAAGGGTACAAATGCCAAGTGGCAGGCTTCCAATCTGCCTGATGTCAAGATGATGCTTCTGCCTACAGTCCCAGTGCAGATCGACCTTATCTGCCTTAGTGGCTCTGAACTCTATCAGTACCTTTCAACTCAGAGGCAGCAACAGTCCCTGGTGGGATGGGAGTGGTCTGCTTATGCAGATCAGCTGCAGGCCCTGCTCAGGGCAGCAGACAAGTCAAACAGGCCAACATCTCTGCTTGCTCTAGCTACTCCCTTCATCCTTATCTGGGCATAGCCTCTTCCTCCCTCTTCTCGTCAGCCTGGATTATAGGTCCTTGGCTCTCTAGGTGTACTTCCACAATTTTCTCACCACATCGAAGAGTGGTGATCATAAAGGGCACAGCACCCAGGGCTCTTCACAAAGTAGCTCTGAAAAATACCTCCAACCTATTTCTCACCCTGGTAACCATTCCAGGCCCCATACCAAGGCATTCACAAGACCTAGAGGGCTGCACCTTTCTCAGCACACAGGCCTCCAATGCCAAAGTATGCTCCCAGACTCCCCTCACTGTTCTACGCTGTCCCAATCAGAGGCCTGGGTCACTTGGACCAGGGCTACTGCAATTGTGACTCAGCTCTATGACCTTCTATGCTGTTAGTCAATTCACAGTTGGTCTGTGAAACTGAAAATGGGCTTGCTAGACATCAGCCCTGAAACCAGGATTAGCATCCCTCTGAGGCGGTGGAGCAGAGCTGCTAGCTGTGGTCATCCCACTACAGAAGACAATTCTGATTCTGTTCAAACCTCCTGATGTTCGCCTCCCTTCTACCTGCCAGTGATCTTCTGTCCTTCCTCAGCTCTCCTAAGCTGAAAACCTTGTCATGTCACAACCCCATCCAAAGTAGAAGGTTACAGTGAACACATTCCTCAAATCTAGCTCCAGAAAGGACCTATTCCCAATGTCACCCAGTCCTGTCAAAGGTGGTTCAAATGGACATCTGTGGCACATTTTCTTCTACACTATCCAAACTTTTGTTTTGTTTTGTTTTGTTTTGTTTTGTTTTGTTTTGTTTTGTTTTGTTTTGGACAAGGTCTCATTACATAGCCTAGGCTGGCCATGAACTCACAATCTTCCTCAAACACCACCAAACATAGCTCATAGCTTGAACATATGCTATCACCATACCACAGCGCTCACTTCTTCCTGTGTTTTTCTGAATCAGCTTCACCTGCCCTCAGATGGTAACTTCATGTCACACTGCCCACCTGGCTGCTCATAGCTGTCGTTTCCTCTCTGGAACCACATACAAGTAAAATTCTTTAAAATAAATGATAAGAGTGTCCATGCTTGGCCCAAGGCCATCCCTTCACTAGTCTTGACACATTGGTCCTTTGATCTTGTTTCCAGGTGACTTTAGCCCTTCTGGGTTTCTCAAGTGCACCCTCCATACTTTGTTTTAACATCCCAAAGAATGGCATCCATAATTTTTCTTAGTGTAGCCCAAATGGTATGAGAGATTTTACAAAGTGGAACCCTGCATTAAACTGCTCTGGAAAGTGCCACTGTGAGGATGACCCTTTGGTTAAGCACATGCAGACTGGCCAGCATTATCTGACAACCACCCACCCACCCACCCACCCCCAAAAAATCACATTTCCAAAAGCCTGGGATCGATCTCTCCAAGCAGCACCCACTAAGTCTGCACTTCATTACATACAGTTTTGGGAACCACACTAGACTATAAATATTCCAGTGTACAGCTAACAAAAACCAGGCATCCTGGCTTAGAGCTGATTCACAATACATTTCCAAAGGAACCAGGGAGAGCACGAGCTAAGACAGGAAAGGTAGATTGGTTTTGTTTGTTCTATTTTGTAAGGCACACACAGTCGAGTCCCACAGTCTAGATAAAGGGAAGTAGAATGTACCAGAGACAGAGGAAGGGACACTTCTGTGAAATGGCCTTGGGAAGCAGGATGGTAAGGAGGGCACAGAGCCAGCTGAGCATAGAACAGTCAAGAGCATATGGGCTCTGTCGCCAAGCACTGTGTAACTGAGCAAAGTCACTTTACCTAAAGCCCTTTCCTACTAAGAGCAAACTTTTAGGTCCTTCAGTTGCAGGATTCAAAACCAATCTGCTAGCCCTGAGAACAGCACAAGAAATGTCATTTCCTCTGTGTGGCTCAATACTCACTAATTAGAAGCCACAGTATTTTACCACAAACAAGCAGGGTGGTTTGTAGAGACCTCTGCGTTTTGGGCCCTGTAGAACAATAATCCTCGCACCACTCCTTCTCTAGGACTGGGAGCTAGAAATGGACCAAAGAATGGAAGAAGGCTCTGCAGTGCTCTGAGTCCTGTCCAGACCACAGCCTCACGTTTCTTCACATGCTTTGATGCTCTAGAACTTGGTTAAAATAAGATTCTTCCAATTTGTCTCCAAGATTGCAGCATAGCATACTTCCCTTGTCAGTTGTCAAAGATGACAAGAATATGGACAAGGTGGGATTCTGTACTCTGTTACTATCTCTCTCTGTCCCTAAGCAACTGGCAATGAAGTTGGGAAGTGGTCTGCAAGCAGCAAGGTGAGAAACAGATATAGCCAGAGAACCCTGGCCCAAGGTGGAAGGAAGACTCACATTCCAAACTGGCAAGTGCTTAGCACTCAGCATGGGTCTTCTGATGGGTCACTGTCCCTTCTATACCTAAGTAGGTCTACCTTCTACCCTAAACCTCTTCCTTCTACCCAGTGAGCCAAAACCTCCTCCAGCTCCATTACCTTTCTCAGGCAGAGAGTATGTTCCAGAAAGAAGAGCTAATGAAAACAGGTACCATGGCCTCTTGATACTTCATCCAAACAAACAAAAAACCAAACCAAAACAAAAAAACAAGCTTTAGATACAAAAGCTTCCTCTGTTGGCACAGCCCATTGTCTTCTTTGTCTTCATGCCGTTTGTTAGAAATCCTTTTATCGGCCGGGCGGTGGTGGCGCACGCCTTTAATCCCAGCACTCGGGAGGCAGAGCCAGGCGGATCTCTGTGAGTTCGAGGCCAGCCTGGGCTACCAAGTGAGCTCCAGGAAAGGCGCAAAGCTACACAGAGAAACCCTGTCTCGAAAAACCAAAAAAAAAAAAAAAAAAAAAAAAAGAAATCCTTTTATCATCCATCACCCCCACAAAAAAACAACCCAAACAAAAATCCCTGTTTTTCAAGATATATTGTCTGCTCTGGAGTGTGCTTAAGACAGGAGGCCTAGAATCCAGCTAGCCTTCACCTTTGCCTTATAATTTGCAGCTTGCTGAGCAGAAAGCAGCACTGGTACCAAACACAGAGAGGGTCCTTCTCTCCTGTCTCTAGCACCTAACCCTCCACATCAGATTCATGTCCACATCAGAAATAACAGCACCTCCAGGAAGGCTGCCTGAGAATTAAGAATGTTCCAGTGCCACATACACCCACAATACCAATTCTGGCAATATTCCTTCCTCATTCCTGTCCTGGCTTCTTACATCTACTACACATGCCTCCCAAATAGTTCCTCCTGTCATTTTTTTTTTTTTTGGTAGAATTTTATATGGTTGTCACATGAACATTGTAGGTGACATGTTGTGATGTCAAAATGTTGGGCAAGCCTAAGTCCTAAACAAAAACTGCCATTAACTGAATGACTTGGGACAAGGAAGGAGAAGATCCAACAAAGAAGGACAGCAATGTCCTAACTGCAACAATGCTGACCCCATGTGCTGCTGTTGACCTTCAGCAGCAGAGAGAGACAACTGTGGACCACTCCTCTCCAATGAGAAGGAAGTTGTTAAGTCCACGCTACTGCCAACTGGGCATGGCAGAGGCGGTAATCTTTACACTACCCCCTTGCGAGGCAAGACAACCACTTGCACAAATGGTAAAGTTCTAGATAGAAAGACCATGACCCTCCTCTGATAACTGGTCAGGGTTGTTTTCTGCTGTTGTTATGTTTGGTGGTGTGTGATCCTGTGATTGTTCGTGTGTGTGTGTGTGTGTGTGTGTGTGTGTGTGTGTGTGTGTGTGCGCGTGCGCGCGCGCGCGCGCGCGCGCACACACACACACTTAAGAGCCTTTCTTCAATGCTGGCCAAATGAGATGAAGAACCTACCCATAGTCTCAGCTAAGGAGAAACATAGTAACTTTTACCAAGTAACACAAGTCTAATTTACTCCTTAAAGGTAATCCTTGTCCACACAGTTTTTTCTAAAATTTAACACCTCAGAATTCAATTTGTGTTTCCACTTAACTCACCTCCTACTAACAGCCTGGACCTCAACCTGTCCACCCTCCTTCTGAGGCTCCTTAGGTCTTTGCCAGCATGTATGAGCCAGTCCTTGCATGGTAGTTCAGAAGCATCACCCCATTTGTCCTTGTATTCAACAGAAACTTCCCAACTGTGTCCAGATAGGTAGACCAACAGAATAGACTAACGCTCTAAGAGTCTCAGACAGAAGGGGGCCTCATGTGGTGTGAGTGCAAATGCTTTCCACTAATGTACCATGAGACAAGATACAGGGACTTCTCACAGAAGAATCTGAGTGAACAGCATCCTAGGTGCTTCCTCGGTCCTCCTTTTCTTTCCCGAGTTTATATTAACTTGTTCTCTAAAACCAAACACCACAAGCCTTTGAGACTAGATTCTGGCCACTATAGGTTCTTTATTACTAAATTGTGGGTAGAAAACTTGAAATCAGCAGGTAAATGTTCTAAGTTCAGCCTTTGTAAAACTCTAAGCACCCGTAAATCCCAAACAAGTATCTACAAACCATGGGCTGCAAGCTGGCTGGTGATTTAAATGCTGCAGCAAAAATATGAGCAAACCTGTCCTGCCAAGTCTGGCCTCAGGCTGGGGGCGGCCCAGGCCTATGCGCACAAAGTAGTAAGCCCAACTCACTCCTAAGCAGACCATGCACCTGCTGCTTAACCAGCAGGGCCTCACATCTATCCTTCTGTCTCAACCAAGGGAACAGCAGAGTCAGCATTCACAAGTACTTCCTGTGTACCAGGTACCATTAAAAGCTTTGAATATATGAACTCATCAGATTCCCAAGCTCCACAGGAATAGGCTGGAGTGAGAGAAATCCTTTGGTCTGGATTCCACATGGCTTCTATCCTTTATCTCTATCTGTGCTGTAAAGCTTATATAACCCAATTCACATTATGGTTCTATTTTTAAAAACTTCCAAAGATCATTGCTTCAAACATAATGGAAGCTGTTAGCTCCTAACTGAAATGACAGTGACATGGAAAGGATATCTATTTGTGCAACTAATCCAACACAAATCCTCTGCTTAACAGCCTTTCTGTAAGACACCATTAGGAGAAGGGGCTGAGTCTTAAACAAGGCTGCACTTGCGCTGTTAAGTGCTACAGACACACACACCCGTGTTGAAGCTCATCTTAACTTCGGGTGCTTAGGTCTGCTGTTGTCACTGACACCCCATCCATCTCCCTCCCAAGCCTCCTAGTAACATTAAGGAACACTGACTGCATGGCATCAGATGTTGCAGAGAACAGGCATGAATGCCATGGTACCTTTGCAGTTCTTGGTGACTTGAGGCACTGGCATTAAAAGAGTAGAAATGAACGCAGACCATTCATAGAGCGGGCTGCTTTCAGATGTTACTTTGCTCACAATACCCCTGGTTTACAGGCTCCAGACAGCTTGGGAAGAAAACATCTCTAGCGCATTTCCCTTAGTGCTGACTACTCTCCTCCATTCTAATCATTAGTGAAAAATAAGAATCAGGAAACTTACAGCAAGTGATTTATTATAATGGTAACACTCACCTGCCACTGAAAGAATGCAGTCAGTGTTTACATTGCCCACTGTGTTCTTGGCAGGACTACAGAGACAGCTGCCACGCAGGGCTGCAGTGTGTGCTGGGCATCCCACTTTCTGACCCAACATTTGGACAGAGCATGAGGAGCGTAACCAGAGCAGATTTCAGGCCCTCAAAAGTGCCGAGGAAAAACGCTACTTGAGGAAATCTTCAAGTAACATCAATTTTGTGGTGTTAGAAAGCCTACAATATTCAGTATTTTATAATTAAACTACTAAATAAATTAGTAACTTTTGCCACTGTTAATACACTATCTCCCAAAGTAGGGCATTTATTTACAACAAGGCCAATTCCACCAGCAAGGGAACTTTCAGGCTTCAGACGCTCCCACTGGTCAGGGCCTCTTTCTCGGGGTCCCAGAAAAGGACTTGGCATCAGCAGGCACAGGACTGCACTGCACTGCTCTGCCTTGTTCAGCCTTTAACAGAAGCCAACCTCATAAACTGCAGGTTCTGTATGGGTACAAAGTTGTCCCAGCAACCTTAATGCTAGAAACGAATAGAAATTGCTACAGAAAGAAATGTAAAACAAATTTTATTTTTATATATCTATCTATATAAATACAGCTTTAGCACAGAACATCTACTATAATGAGGTGTATTTATGGGGTATACTAAAGGAAGTAAATCCTTATTAAAGTATCTGGCCTAACCCTCATACCATTTAAATGAATTCTGTTGAAGACTGACAACAGTGAGAAATATTCTAGCTACCTAACCTGGAAAAAACAGATTCCTTAAGTCGATTTGGTTTCGGTGGACTCACTATCACCTTTCTGAGTCTTGCTCAAGTTGATTCTACAAATAATTAGCTAAACCCAACCAATTACATATATTTCCCAGTTAATAGTTGTGTTTTTTTTAACTTTTCTATTGCTTTTTTTTTTCTTTTTTCTTTTTAAATGGCTTCTTGCTGTTGTTGTATTGGGGCATGCAACACAGGTCCGAGAAGGTTCTCTTCTTCAGAGATTGGCACTTATACCCTCAGCCTGTGTTGTAAGTACACACATGAATCCTATGGCACTGTTACCAATGTTACTGCTTCTGATATCCCAGTTCCTTGGCCAAAGTGCCCTTTCATTTTAATTCTTCTTAAAGTGTTCCTACCACTGAATTATTATATTCCAACAAGTGCCTCTGTATGTATAATTTACATAGACATAATGTAAATATAATATCCTAAATTTCTACCCACATACACTTGACTCAGTGAATGTGAAATGTTTCTCTTGAATAAAAAGCATTTACAAGAGTATTAAAACAAATGCTGAAAATTACTATTTTACATTTAGACCATAAAAATTTAAAGTTAATGCAGTGACATAAGACCTAGGAGATCAAATACATCATATGATTGTCATATATGCAGGTTGTGTTAATCGGTTATTGTTTTTTCTTTAATCAGAAAATAAAAGAGCTTACCTTTGTGAACTGAGATCACAGCTTACAGTCACTATATCTCAGCCTATCTTATACAAGTGATATGGCTACGGAGGTCCGAGGAGAACGAGAATAAAGTGAGATAAACGTGCTGAAAACTGCTTAAAAGTATTAACCTGAAATACACAGAGGGTCCAACACCAGTTTTAAAAATATATTAACGAGGTATTCCCAGCTCTTCAATTAATTATGGTGACTGATGCATGAATTTCAAACATTCACCCAATTTAAAAAAAAAAGAAAAGAAAAAAGAAAGAAATGGCTAATCCAAGCATGATCAGTATTTCATTCCCAAGGTTAACAATTTGAGATTATTACAAACAACATCAGGAGCTACTTATACCCAACCCCTTACTTCGCCATACTATGCACCAAACCTCATCGGCATGAGGTATGTTGGAAATCTATGGAACCATTATGGGCACAAGAGATGGGGCACTCCTGCAGCCTTAAGGGACACAGGTTGCCAACCACACCTCTGGTGAAGCGCCGGCCCCCACCAAGAGATATGGCTTAGGGAGGACACCTGTCTCAGATAAATTATAATACTGCTAGCTGGACAGTCAAAAATGTAAGTGCTTGAATTATGTGCTACAAATGATTAAAAAATGCCAGAGGATAGCATAGTTTACACACAGATTCTAAGTTCTACATTAATTTGTAAACGCTCTGACCAGAGCTACACCAAAAGGATTACACCTAGATATTGCTACGTTTCCCAAAGGAGAGCTTTAAAACAGACATTGTGGCTTTGGACAAAGTATTGCTCTTCTTTAAAATTCTCAGTCATTATTTTCAAAAAGGGTTAGAGTGGTGGATCTGAAAGCTGGAAAGCCTCAGGGGTCACATTGCTCTTAAGACCGAGATATAGAAATTGCCATTCAAGCCAGACAACCTGATGGTTCTAGAAGTCAGAGAAGAAATCTTGAGGGCCCAAGTGAATAATAAATGGTGCGACGCTCAGAGGCTGGCAATAGGGGCTGTCAATGAAAAAACCACCTACAGTGGAGAAAAGAGCAGAGAAGCAGAGCTTTATGTTAATTTCACACAATTGGACGAAGCTAAGAGCTTCATTTATATTTCTCTGCTCTTTCAGCTGTAAGTGGAATTTTCATTACAAAATGAAGGGTAGGAAGGGCAAAAGGTGGGAGGACACTTAATTCATTACAGATTTAAACAGCTGAACTTGCATGGTTACCACTTCTAACATAGGGTTGACAGCTCCATTGTTTTAAGTAAAGCAGAGAAATGTAAAAGTTTGCAGCAACTCGGCAGGTTTACAACATGGTTAGTAACTTCCAACAAACAACAAAATTAAGAAGAAAGGGGGAAGACTTGGTAGGAACCATTTGAAATGACGGCCATCATGTTGGAGAACAGCACAGCTCCCTCCTCCATCAGAGAGGGGGTGAGTTATGAAGCAGAGTCAGAGACTGCAAAAGTATTTTCTCAAGAGAAATCTCCAGAGAGATTCCAGCCTAGAGTCCAAATTTGATGATCAATTTCAAATAACAATACAACTGCAACTGCCAATTAATAGTGTTTCAAAAACAGAGGACCACTGTAAATATTTAATTAATAAAAACTGGACACTAGCAGCCATGCTTTTTCTTCTCAGTGATGGCTCTGTTTCATCCATAGGTCAGCAAAACAAATCAATGAACATGAGAACTCCCAGCTGAGAGGGCCCTGCTCGATTATGTCTTGCCACTAACACACATGATGAGAAGGACAAGTTCAAGCTATTTCCAGCAAGTGACAAGGTTTTATTAAAGTATCACCCACCACTAGTAGAAACACAGAGTCAATGAAAAGAACAAACGATTATACACTATACGTCTGAGCAGTGATGCTGCACTTGTGCCTCCATGCCCATCTCGCCTTTGCTTCCAAAGGAGCCTGGCATGTAAGTTAGTAAAGACCACTTAAAGTGATGGGCACTGCTTGGTTTTGAAAAGGAATTTAACAGAAAAGTAGTTATTTCCTACTGAGTTATTTTTAAGACACGGTGACTTATACATATCTGCAGAGGACTACCTGAATGGGGGTGAATACCTTAATGAAACCATTACCTTCTAGTAACATCATCAGCTTTCCAAACAAGGTGAGAATGCAAGTGAAGACTTGGGTCTGCACCCTTCACAGAACAGCACAATGTTACTGACTCAGTTTCCACCAGTGTAACCAGGTGTCTGAAAAGTAAATGCTGACCCATGGCTGAAACCTGTCACTTTTCACAGCAGCACTCAACAAGAACTGGGACAATCGGAGAGCGAGTTTTTATGGGGATCCTGTTGCTGCTTTAGATTCTGATATCATTGAAGAGGAAAGGAGACCCTTCAAGGAATCCCAGGAAACTGCTAATCATCTATCTTCATGAAAAAGTCAAGGAGTGAAAGAGTCTTACAGAGTGAAGAAGGCCACAAGAACAAAAGAGGGTGAGTGATTAATTTATTTTTTTTAACTTGGAAATTCGTAAACTAAAATAATCACAATCCTCCTTCCCCATCTTTGGGTGCTGCCATCATTTTAAAAAGCAATGCTTGGATAACAGAATGTAACCTTATCATGGGAATGCTCTTGTACAACTGGAGTACCAAGAGCTTACAAAGTAAGTAGACTGAGTCAGACTAACAATCATCTCTGCTTTGTTTTAGCAGCTTGCTTACAAGTGAATGGGTTTCTAGGGCTAAGTTATTATTAGTTTGCAATTCCTTGAAATCTGATACCAAAACATATCAAAAATAATAAACTAACATTATTCAAACCCATATTTTATTGGCTTTAATTACACACTTCATTATTTACAAAGTTATGGTTTAAATGAAAAGTTTCTACTGTATTTGGAAAAAAAAAAATAACTACAGCCCAAATTAAAGAGCCCTGGGGCAAGCACATCAATCAGCTACGACTCAGTGGCTGCATCAGGAACCAGGCAGTACTCTGTGTTACAACAAAGCAGTTTATTTGTGATCAGTGTTGAGACTCTATACATCCTTCACAAATTTAACTTGACATAATCTGATACTCTCTGAGAACGTCAACTTTGAGCTGCTAGACTTACTTCCCTACAACAAAGGGGCTGGTATAAATTATTTCCAGGAATGAGGTACCGTTTCACAGAACTGGTTTCTTTTTGTTTGTTTTCAAGTTTTAGAGAACTGAATTTGCATTTGTTAAAATCAAAAAGTAGGAAAGATGTTCTTTACAAATAATTTTGATCAAGTATGTGTTCAAAGAAAGCAGGATAAAAAGGCTTTTTCTCTAACATTCTGCATTGTACTGTACTGTTGTTCAATAGGAATGAGCTTCTGTCATTTGCTAAAAGAATGAGTAGTGGGGAACAGGATATGTTGGGAATTTCATAACGGGTAACAGAACCATTCTCTTGGGCAAACCTACAGAGAAAAGAAACGGAGAGGACTCCAATAAAAATTTCAGGTTAAAAAAGTTCTTACAATAATAATCATTAACCATTTCCAGATTAGTCAGTCCATTTTATAAATACCATTTTGGAAGAGGCCCACAAATCCCTCACAAATCAATTGCTCTTCTATCTTATAAAAATGCCCGTATCACAGAATGACACTCAGAAATGACATCTGAATGAGCAGGCACAATTTCTAAAGATCAAAATCAATGCTGGTAATAACACTTTTGTCCTAAAGTGACTCTGGAAATGCATATAGCACATGACATATTAAGGAGAAATATGTCAAGATATAAGGCTTTCTGTGCGGCCTCAAATTCCAGGAAAGACAGCTCCAACCAGAGCTACCGACCAGCTGTTTATCTTCTCATGGGCTACCACTAATGTTGACATGGCAAATCTGGAAAGATTAATATTGTTTTCTTAATTTGTAATTAATACGTTCTTGTGGCCTCACAAACTCCTGCACACAAAGAAGGATTTGAAATCTGCCCCTGTCTTTATACTGATGTTTAACCTAGGAGAAATCACAAAGCAGCAACAGCAGGTATTCAAGAGCACCAGATGATCAGAGGGAGATAACCCCACATGCAACAGCTTTACAAAGGCCAAAAGACATATTTACCTTACAGCCAAAATAAAGCATTGTTTTAGTAGATTTGCATCACAGTAACATTTAAAAACCAAATCTTTTATGTGAAAAATGGGGCATCAAATTACACCAGCTTTGGAAGTCAGTTATATGGCACATGAAAGAGAGGAGCCTACTGAGGCTCAGAGGCCACAGGGTGAAGAATGTTAAGAATGGACCAGGAAAGAAAAATTAAAAAGACTGAGGAAAAACATGGATGTAACTGGAGTCTAAAAATCAATTTTTTTAAAGAAAAAGTCTTTAGCAACGCTTTACTATAATCATCGTTATTATTATGTGACTGGCACACAGACTCAGAGCAGAAGCTCACAAAAGGCATAGGCAGAGCAAATAAGTCAAATGTGCTGTGTCTGGGTTAACAACTGACCCCATTCCGGAAGGATGAGGTGTTCGGGACATTCAAAAGATAAAGGGCAAACGTCAATGGTCAAACTGAAAAGAATCCAACAGTCTGAATTCAGAAAGAACTGTAGGTAAAAATGTATTCTTGGACTAGTCCCCAACTCCCATATCTGGGATTGCTGTAGTTCAGTATATGGGGAAGACTGAGCCATATGAATGTACCAGAGGAAACAACCAGGCAAAGTACTTAAGACTAGGATCTGCACTTTGCCAAAACAAAACTTCCTACATACGTTTGACCCATGCCAAACTATTCAAACTCTACACTTCAGCAGAGTGATGTCTAAGGACCTATAATTGTCATCAAAACAAAAATGGTAAAGCTGATGTGTGAAGAGAAAAGGCACAAGGTGAAGGTCCGAGCTCATGTAGAGGATTCATGCCACGAATAGCGATGCATGGAGGACCTTTGCTTTCCATGTGCATGCATGCCTGGTTTGGGGCTGTGTGGACACACACACACACACACACACACACACACACACACGCACGCGCGCACGCACACGCACTTATACACACTCTTTTGCTCTCTTCTCTCATTGACAAGCATCCTATAGATGGTGGCTGATTCTGTAACATACAGCACCTGAGTTACAAAAGTTGTCTAAGAGCATATCACTGACTCCAAACCTACTGCCTCCATTGCCACATAAACCTCATTCAAAAGTTATCCAAAGGGCCATTAGGGTTCATTCATATATCTGCTGCTATTTTTTTATTTTAAAAAGGAAAGAAGGGACAAGTCTAGGATTTTCTAGCATCAGCTACTGACTTCTGGAGAAGGAACAGTTAACATTGGCAATAAACCCTATCATCTCTGTGGGACCAATGACACCTATCCATTCCCAAAACAAAATGTATAGCAAAGACTAACGGGTACAAATTTGAAGTGATGGATGGCTTCATTCTCTTGACTCAAATCACCCACATTCATAAAATTCCATACAGAAACTAACAACGTGGCCATGTAACTGGCATATGGTCAGGCTAAAAACTGGTGTGGCCCTTCAGTAGCCTTTGAATGGAGTATAGTTTTGCTATAAGAATTACTTTGAATATTTAATTTCCATATGGTCAGAAACAGGCAATAAGAACAAGCAGTTCTCCAATCAGGCAAAGCAGAGAGAAGAGCAACTTCAACCAAACCAAGAACCACAAGGTTGTGGCATTTGAGGGAATTTAAGTTGGGTCACCAGAATGAATAGATCTGAGATCCTCCGACTTGTTTATGGAAACCCCTGGTCATAAACTATGTTCTGGGTTGCTGTGACAGATGTGCTAAGAAGAGCAATCAGTAAGAAGGTGTACATACCATATGCAGGGGCAGCTGTGCTGTAACCATATGGTGTTCCATAACCTGGTGCAAAGAAGAAGAGAGTCATCAGTCCAGGCCTAACTGGAGCACCCCGGACTCTCGAAGGCCAGCAGCATCCCTACAGAGTAGTCCAGCTACTTCCTAGCGCTGCTCAGGTACAGAAGCCTCCCTCACACTATGATCTACAGAGATCTCCTTCACTTACCCTAACATCCTCCTCCTCCTCTCTTGTTCTGTTCCTTTCTGTTCTCTGCCCCCCCTCTCCCACTTTCTTTTCTTCCTGCCCTTCTCCTCTCTCCCACTCCCTCCATCTGCACGTCTATACTGTTCTCCAATGTATCTACTTGTCTGTATACTCCACTAAAGTGGCAGAGATCAAATTGTAGATTTCTATCACCTAAACCTAGCAGAACAAACATTCATTAACCAAAATAATACTTAGAACCACCGCAATTACCAATTTCTCAAAGATGGAACATGGAACTTTCCATAGTTCCTTTCAGAAAAAAAAAAAAAAGTGCCAGAGCATGCTGCAGCCTCAAATGCCACTAAAGAGCATGTTTGGGTCAGGTCATGAGCCCAGTGACAAGGTCCACAACTTAACAGTATCTGAATGCCAGGCCCCAACTCAAAGTCTCCCTGTAAAAGTTGGTAACTTGATACATTAGTGTCTCTTGCCTATGGAAAAAAAATTGATTGTAGTTAAGCAAAAACTACTAAGAACACAACTGCTTCTGAACAAGTTAATTCTGGCATTAAATGCTCACATATCCTTAAGTAAAGATCATGTATTTTGCCATACTCCCATCTTTTAAGTGGGAAAATCCAAGCTTCTTTATGGTGTTGCTGTAAGGTTTAGATACACCATGTTAATAAAAACTATAATTTCTCATCTTTCAGGGAAAAAAAATTCAAAAGCATATAAATAGGCAATGGTTTGGCCAAGTCCCAGGGGACACATTTTAATTGGTCTCTAACTACGACCAAGTCCCATCATGTTTGTGCACACTAGTAATCCCAGCACCATAGATGCTGAGACAGGTCTAGGATTCATGCAGTAAGGTTCCAGGGCATCCTAAACTATCAATCAAGATCCTGTCTTTAAATACACAGAAACAAAGCAGGCTGGGCATAGTGGCCCACACCTTTAATCTCGGGGTTGAAAGGCAGAGACAGGTGATCTCTGTAAATTCAAGTTCTATAACTTCACAAGTTCCAGATCAGCCAGGGCTATAGTGAGACCCTGTCTCAAGGCACAACACAACATGAATGCTATATAAAGCCTTACTCAAATCTAGATTTTTTTTTTCTATCATATCATATCAAGTCACAACTGTTTTAGAACAGCTTATGCTTATGCTGCTCAAAATGATTTATCCTTGAGACTGGCATCAAATATCAGCTCCCCAGGACTGATATCCCCTCCACTGTCCAACCCATGATGTTATACCTTCCCAATATTGCACTATGCTCAATCAAATGTCTGTTCCTGCCCCATCTGACCCTGAGTGCTCACTGGAGCAAAAGCCCTTTGCTCAGTTTTTATAAAGCACTAAAGTACATGCTAGACAGGTGCCACATCACTCTGCAGTTAAAATAGGAACAGTACAGTCACCATACTCACTAACTGTAGATTTCAAGAGGACACAACACAGCTAAGATAAACATAAGGAAAAGCAGAGAGTAGCCAAGGTCAAAGTAAAAATAAATGGTTTTAAAAGTCTGTATTTTCATATTACATAAATGTATTCCAGGAAATGAGAGCTAGTTCCATAAGCTACAATGTCAAAGGTTTTATTGAAAGAGTTGAAACTACAACTAGTTAAGTTGGCCAGTGATCAGGCCACCAGGATTCTAACCCTGACCTTTAACTAGCAAGATGGCTGAGTTACATGAAGACTCTCTGATCATCCATGCCCCACACAGCAGATCAGTAGTCAGGGAAGTTAAAGTACATATAAAAACACCTATGCCATCCCTGTGGACATAAGACACTCCACAAGTGACAGAAACACATTAAGATCCAAGTTAACCTTAACCCTTTCTTGCCCCCACACACAAAAAACAACTGGTTTGTTTTTTTTCAAGCTTCAGGAGGCAAGCCTTGTACAGAGGTCAAAGCAATGGCTTAAGACAGAAGAGCTGGCAACCAGGAAACACACACAATCCCTCTCAGCATCACTGTACTAAACACAGCTACATACTCCTCTGGTAGGAAGCAAATGACATAAGATCTGGCAATGACAGACATTACCAGACTGAGACCCAAAAGAACATGCCATCAAAAAACAGACTTATCTCAATAAATACCCATTACTGAATAAGGCTAAGACTATTAATTTTCAATAAAGAAAGGCTCACAGAAAAATATCTTAATGTTGGACGCAAACTGAATCAAAGTACATGTCCGCATTGCCTTTCACACCTATTTTCGTATTCTTCATCCCATGAAATGGCACAACTGCTCCCCTAGTTCATCAAGCTAAAAACCTGGGCAGTACTCTCGAAACTTGACACTTCAGTCTAATTTACTCCACCTATGAACAATGTTGCTTCCTGTCAACTGTTCACATCTTGTCACCCATCTCCCCTCCCTGCATCTACTGGTTTTCAGTCTATTGTACACATCTACAATAGCCTTCAAGCTTGTGCCCTTATGCCCCTGTTTGTCCTTGCATCTACTCTTTACCCTATAGAAGAATAATATTTACAAATAACATATAATTTTACACATTTCTCCTTAAAACCCTTGATGACTTTCCACTGTACTTAAGATTCTAAAACAAAATCCAAGCCATGGACTCCAGGACTGGGTAACTCATCAACTTTAACTCACATTCCGCCCCACCCCAAGCTCTTCCCGCTGTTATGGGATATTTGTACACTGTGTGAAAATGTATCACTGTGATTGGTGTAATAAAAAGCTGACCAGCCAATAGCTAGGCAGGAGGTACAGGTGGGACTTCACAGCAGAGAGAGAACGCAGGGAAGAAGGAAGGAGGCAGCACGGCAAGCAGGATGTGCAGGAGGAAAGGTAACAGCTGCGCGCCCTGTGGCAGAGCGTAGATCACTAGAAATAACCGGTTAAGTTCTAAGAGCTAGTTAGGAACAAGCCTAAGCTATAGGCTTGCGCTTTCACAAATAAGAAAAGGCTTCCATGTCATTGTTTAGGAGCTGGCAGGCCAGAGAAAGACATCCCACCACTCAGGTTTCCACTCAAATTATTCAGTGTTTCTGCTTTACCGAAGGACCAAGTTCCCATCATTAGCACTTGTGCCAAGGGCCCTCCAAGCGCCAAGAAGAAACATGCAACTCTCACACATCTCTTCTGCAGCTATCCTACCTACCTTCCCCTTCCTCCCCATTCCAGCAATTTTAGCCTCACTAACCAGGAATTTAAAGTACCCATTCAGAATGTAAGTCACCTCACCTAGGAAAAGAAGCCAAAACTGTACAAAACATATTTTTGGGATGTTTAAGGCTCTCTGCATTTTAGGAGCCTCATTTCTCTACCCAGAAAGCCTACAACAGTGGTGAGTTTCTGCACATGGGATGAGCTCTCCCATCCCAGCCTTCTCAGTTCACACCTGCTCACTCTCCACACTCTAGTCCAGTGTCAGCTCTTCAGGGAAGCCTTGGTGGACCCACTGGACTAGACTGAGGAGATACTCTGTTACTCCTGATTCTCAGGGCATGATGCCCATATCCTCCAGACTCCTCTGTGTTAAGTTCTGTCACTTGCTGACTTTTGTTACTTTCCTTCCACACTGTAAGCTCAACAACAGTGAAATCTGTGGTGTGTTACAAAGCAAGAGAACTCTGTAAGACATATCCTCTAGGGATGCAACCAGAGTAAACTTGTAATTCCAAAGCCACATCATTCATAAAAATTCCCAAATGGCAACAAACATGCACAGTAAAGCAATTCTAGGGAATTCTTGGGGGTGTTCCCTTAAAAAAAAAAAAAAAAGGCTTGTCAAGTGAAAATTTTCACTGCTTCACCATCACAAAGAATGTCACTTTAACAAGCCAGCTGGACATTCATGGTTAAAACAACATACGGATATGAACAGAAGGCTGATAGCGGGCAGCTTTCTGGGTCTCCCTCAAGCCATGTGGTAAACTAAAAAGGCCAATAGCTTTGGGAATGTTAGCACCTGCATTAAAGTCCTTACTATGCTGCTTGTTCCACCCAGACCTGGTTGCCCTGCATGGAAACTAACTTCCACCCGAGGAAACACTGAGGAGTAAGAAGTGAAGTAACTTACATGGAAATACCTGCCATACACACACACACACACACACACACACACACACACACACACACACACTCTCTCTCCTCTCTCTCTCTCTCTCTCTCTCTCTCTCTCTCTCTCTCTCTCTCTCTCTCTCTCTCTCTCTCTCTCTTTCTCCCCCCACCACCGCCTTGTGTTGTATTTCTTTGACTGTTCTCAAATACTGAACTTCATAAGTGCTAATTTAGCCACGATACACCCCTATTAAGAAGTCCCATAGCAATTCTGGTAAACCAAGCATGACTGTGGTATCCACCACAGAATACACCCTGCTCTGCTGTCCAAGCACCATAGTTTGCAGAACAGCTTTTAGATTCCTCTATCAAAATATGTTCCTTCATCCAAAGTCATCCACGCTTATCTCTCTTCGCCCTCCAGAAAGGCTCTAGTTACTCAGCACAACATCCTTTGTTTTGGGGGGAGGGGGGAGACCAAAAAGAAAATACACACACACACACACACACACACACACACACACACACACACACTCCTCTTACACATGTGTAATATTTCCAGAGACCACAAACAACTCTGGAGTATGAGGAAATGCTGTTCTCCAGACCTGGAATCAAAAAGGCGTTTGATCTTCAGCAAGGGGCACTAACCTGGAGCTATGTAGCCAGGAGCTGCTGTGGCCCCCACGAACGCTCCCCTTGTCAGAGTCCCTCTTCCTCTGCCCCGAACCGCCTGAACTGCTGCAGATACTGCCGTATTCACAACACCCTTTGCCTGTAGTAACAACAATAATAATTTCATCATTGAAAGAATTGTCAGCCTCTCATTTCCTATGGAGCTTCAGGTGAGACAGTAAGCCATCTACAGGTAAAACTCCTCAGTGGACTATCTGCAAAACAGAAATGACATCTGTCTTAATGAGCTATTCTGAAGAACATGCTGAACATATGAAAATACTGAGTGACTATGTCTCACTGGGCGGTGGTAGGGGGAGGTTACCCAGGAAAAACCTTCTACACACAAATTTGGGTCAAATTACATCCAAAGTCAGTAGAGACACCTGACACATTGGTTTAAAAACACTGAATTTTCCACTCAGAGGTAAAAATATTCCAGCAATAAACTACCTTGAGTTAGCTGTGAACCTGAGTGGGGTTTGAAAAAAAAAAGAACAGTCTAAGACAGGCAGACCAAAGATGTCCCAGTCCCTTATCACTTCAGGAGGCCCTAGGCTTTGAGTTTGTTCCTTCTGCTTGTGTTTGCATGTACCAATCATTAAGTAAACACCACCTGAAACCTCCACCTGCTTCAAATGCCATGGAACACTGATGACATCCCATCATCTCTCTCAGGCAATCTCCACCATTAACTGTAAAATGAGGATGAGACCTACTTTGTTTTTCTTACATTAGAAGCAGCAGTGGGTATAAAACAGGCATCAACACTAAAAGAAAAAAAAATGACGAGACTCCTAAAATATCACCTTTTCCCACATGAAACATTTCAGAAAAATCAAGCTGTGTCTAGTGTTAAATACTATATGCTTCTTTTTCAGTACAAAAATGCAATAAAAACTCAAACTAGACAGAAAGAGGGCGGGGGTACACACAAAGTGTCAGCTAGAAACTACTGGATCCCTCCTGTGGTAGAAACCCACAGCAGGTCATGCCAGGGGCTTCCTTCAGAACCACACCTCAGCTCTAGGCAGCCATAAGAAACCTCTAAAATAGAATGGATGTGTACATAGACAGCTATTTCTCTTTTTGCTGAAATTAGCCAAACCATACACAAAACACTGATTCTTGGCTATCAAGCACACTGAACACATTAATTTTATGGTTTCTAAAAATGAATGGGTATTTTTCAAAAAAGATACAGTTGAGCTCAAAGTAATCATATTTGACTGTGGAGTGACTCCACACAGATCTAATTTATGTTACCACTAACTTCATTATCTAATTAATATTTTAACCCAGGCTAAAAATTAATTTTGTGTGTGAGAGTGCTTCGTCTCTGCCCGTCTGTGTCTGTGTATATACATCACATGCATGACTGGTACCTGTGGAGGTCAAAAGAGGGCAAGTCCCCTGGACCTGGAGCCACCAAGTGGGTGCTGGGAACCAAACCCAAGTTGTCCTCAAGAACAAGTGCTCTTAACTACTGAGCCCCTGTTCCAGACCCTGAATGTAGGCTTTGTAAATACTAAAATTTACTGATCAAGGTAGGATATCTCCGGTGGGAAAAGCAAACCAAGGTGGCAATGATCTTTCTATATAATCTAGAAAAATAATTGATCCTGTTTTTACTAAAGGAATTGAGAAAACCTTACTTTGTACATTTATACCTCTATAATTTATAGATTTTACTTAATTTTAATTTTGTTATTTTCTCTGCTTATATTCTGAATCCTTAATTCTAAATAGTATTTATCATAATTGATAAAACAAATTTAAGTGAATAAAAAACAAATGTCCAGATGGATGAAACATACAACAAAATGTCTCTGGCCTTTTGCCGCAGAAGCCCTGGTTTCAAAGGGCATCTATTCCTGCTCTCTGCTTCCTGACTGTGGGCATAATGAGTCAGCCACCTCCTCCTCCTCCTGTCATCATGCTTTCCCCACCCTAATGAAATATAGCCCTGAAATTGTGTCAGTGTCACCTGAGAAGCCCTCACCTACCATTTGAGAATATTTGTGGAGAAGATGCTACGCCTGAATAAAAAAGGCACCACCAACAGATGTCCCTCTGGCCCCTGAATTACTCAGCTGCTAACTAGACAGCCTCAAATATCAATTCAAGAGACAAGACTCATCTTAACTAACCATGAATTAAAATCCCTTTTGTTTTTACTTTGTACCTATTTACAGACTCATTAGGCCCTAAGTTTCTTAAGCCCACCATCAGGACCACTGCTGGATATACAGAGAGCACCCTCACCCACCCTCCCTCAGACATCAGCAGACTGCCCTGGAAAACTTAGGCAGCCAATCTCACTGTATAACAGTTTCAAGTTAGATACCAAACCAAGGATAACACATTTTGTACTACCTGGTAGAATTACCTACTCTTCTTTTTTGAAGCAGGAGACCCCTAAAAATACTTACAACCAAGGAAAGTAGTATATGCTCTAATGAAAGAACATATAGCATTGCTGAGTATAGAAGAGAAGGTGGGGGACAGGGGAGGGGGGGGCGGGGGCACTGCTGCTAAGACAACATAACATGTTCAGCTGTTTTTATATAACTCAGAAACTAAAGAAATCTCACAGGGTTCCCCAAATACTGGGTTAAACTCATCAACAGATGTGTAACACTGTTATCACTGTAAGTCTACATAGTTCAACCAGAAAAGATTTCTTTAAAAACAGGTACCTACCCTATACCATACAGGGTGGCTGTGGGTTGTGGAAACCATGCCAGCCCTGCTTATCTTATAACGGAGTTAGATGGTGGTGAATTGGGAGGAGCTCTACCACTGGGGAAAGGCCATTTGCCATGTGCCAGCAATCTGACGTAACCACAACTATTGTTAAGGCTGACACTATAGGAAAAAAGAGCTTGATAATGCCCTGTTCCTATCAGCCTGGATGTGCATCTGCTATAATCCTCAGAAAAAGCAAGAGAAAGTTTCTCACTGTCAGTCTTCCTTCCACAATCCCTACATTATCTCACCAGCTAGAAGTAGTTATAAAGAAAATAAATGATGACATCTAAGAGAGAGTGGAACTGAGCATAGTGGTGAGTGCCCATACCAGCACTTAAAAGGCTGAGGCAGAACGATTGTAAATTAAAGACTGGCCTGAACTACAGAGTGAGAACTAGTCTCAAAGAATCGAACCACCCACCCAAAGCAAAGTTAAATGAAAGAAATAAATAGAAGAAAGATTTAACAGTGGGGAACTGAAGGAACATGCAATCACTACCATGATTTTCTCAGTTGTTCTCTCTCTCTGTTTATCTTAAATTTCAGAGTACAGGACTGATAACATCCTGAGAAGCAAAAGGAGACTGGTACCTAGGCAGCAATTTTCTCAGCACCAAATGGAGGCAGCCTGTGCCCAGAATCAAAGCAGCAGCAGCAACTTCCCTGACACCTGGAACTCTGTTATGCCACAGCCCTCTGACTTTCCTTCTTGTCTACATAGCAAGTACAACCTAGGAGTACTGCTGTCCCTTGGAGTACATTTCTTAGACTGATTTTTTTCTATGCATCCACACGGAAATTAAAGTTGTTTTTCCTATTTCATCATTTAAAAGGAAAAGAGGGACAAGTTTGGGGTTTGGTTTGTTCGTTTTGAAACTCACTATGTTGACCAGGCTGGCCTTGAACTCAAAGAGATCCATCTGCATATGCCTCCCAAGTACTGGGATTAAGGGCTATGGCACTGTGCCCAGCTGTAATTACCACTTTTAATTAGCAAACAAAGTATAGTGGTTTCACTATCACATTTTATACATACTTTGCTTTTCCTTAATCCTCCTCCCCTAACCCCCTTCTTCTCGAAGTGCATTGACAGGGAGCTTCGTCTATTAATCATGTAACTACCTACAAGTTTCTTAGTTTCTTCCTCTGTAAAATGTAATGGTGTTCTACCCTCCTATAATGGATTTACCATATGTGAAAGAATCTAAATATGTTTCACTGAAGTTCAAATTATCTAAGCTCCTTTCATTAGTCTAAACATTTAACGTATTTGTTTCTATCACATAATATATACTCAGACATTAATGTCACCACCAGCACTCACTATGAGAAAGACAATGTGTTTTATATCTTACTCACATTATCTCTTTTCCCTCAGAATTATGTAATTGAGACGTAAAATATGTTTTAAAAAATGTCTCTGTGATACAAAAATGAAAGGATGGATAATACATGTAACTAAGGGGCCATCTTTCCCAAATACCTTATAAAAATCCTAGGCCTCCAGTGGCATTGACATTCCCAAAGCAGTAGTCTATACAGACAACACAGTCATGTTTTGTGCTGCCCTGCCCACAGCGTCTCTCTCTGTCTCTGTCTCTGTCTGTCTCTCTCTCTCTCTCTCTGTGTCTCCCCTCCCCCTCAAACAAATAAACAACAACTATCATCACACATAAGGGCAGGGTGATAACAAAGTGGATGAGTAGTTACAGACTGAGAGTGAGTAAGCTCCAGCAGGCAGGCAGTGACCTAAACTGGACAAATGTCCTTATCGCAAAGCCCAAATACCTCCATTCCTCACTGTACCAATAATGACTTCACTCTCCATAAAATTATGGGCAGAAACCAAAAAGCCCACTGAACAAAGAAGTAGTGTCTTGATGTGCATTACTTATAACCGATCCCAAAGAGAAAGCTACCAAGACATTAAGAATAAACAATTTCACAAAGCTTAAGTAACACATAAGCAAATTTGAGGGCAGAAATCACAGGATCATCTCAATAGATGCAAAAAAAGGCTTTTTGACAAAGTCAACATCTCTTCATGATTTAAAAATAAAATAAAATAAAATAAAATAAAATAAAATAAAAATTCCAGAAGAGGGCCAATGAAATGGCTTAGCAGGTAAGGGTAATTGCCACTGATCCTGATGAACTGAGTTATCCTCAAGCCCACATAGTATAGAACAGAACCAATTTCTACAAGTTGTTCTAACTTCACATGCATGCCTTGACAGGTATGCCTCACTCCTGTAACAAATAAATGAACATTTAAAAAAAGAAAAAAAAGCCCCCAAAAAACTAGGAATAGAAAGAAAAATGTTATATACAACAAACATAGCTGACATTATACTAAATGTGAAAAAAAATCATAAATGAGATGAGTGTCAATTTTTTTTTATTGTTACTTAATATAGTGCTCAAAGTCCTACTTAGAGCAACCAGATAAGAAGTGAGGGACAGAAAAGAAGTCAAATTATTCCATTTGCAAATGATAAGATTCTATGCTTAAAAGACCCTAAAGACTTCACACAAAAAAGTTAAATCTAATAAACACTCAACAAAGTGGCAGAATATAAAAATTAACAAAAATTAGTAACTTTGATATATAAAAGTAACAAACTTGCCAAATTCATAACAGGTTCTACTCAGAATAAACCTAATGAGAGACCAACAATCTCTACAGTGAACTTTGAAACTGGAAGCATCGTAATAGCTCATCTCAGATCATACTACAGAGCCATAGTAACAGCAACAGCATGGTACTACACAAACCAGCACACAGATTAAGGGAGTAAACTAGAAGATCTAGAAACAAGTCCACACAGCGACAGCCACTTATTGTTTGACAAAGGCATCAAAATTCACACTGGGGGCTGGAGAGGTGGCTCAGAGGTTAAGAGCACTAGCTGCTCTTCCAGAGGACCTAAATTCAATTCCCAGCACCCACATGGTAGCTCACAACCATCTGTAATGAGATCTGGCGCCCTCTTCTGGCCTGTAGGGATACACACAGACAGAACACTGTATACATAATAAATAAATCTTTTAAAAAATAAACAAACAAACAAACAAAAAGCCACCACCTCATCCACAAAGACAAAAGATATCTACATGTAGAGGAAGGAAACTAAGGCCCAGTCTCTCACCTAGACCAAAAAAACAAAAGTGCTAAGAGAAAACATGTGAAGATCTAGGAAAGGAAAGGGCTTTCTGATAAAATTCCAAAAGCACTGGAGATAAACTCAAGAACCAACAAATAGAGTTGCTTCCACTACACAGCAAAGAAAACCACCATCAAATGACAGAAAAGACAGTCAGGAGCTGGGCAGTGGTGGTGCACACCTTTAATCCCAGTACTTGGGAGGCAGAGGCAGGTGGATTGTTGTGATTTCGAGTTCCAGGAGAGGCACCAAAGCTACACAGAGAAACCCTGTATCAAAATACCAAAAAAAAAAAAAAAAAAAGACCAAAAACAAAAAGAATAAATAAGTGAGAAATCTTGGCCATCAGACAGGGAATTATTGATAATTTGTAAAAAACTCCAAAATTTAAAAATAAAAAATAAAAACCACTCAATAAATAGGCTAATGAATTGAATACAGCTCTCAGAGGAAAAATATAAATGGCCATAAATGGTTGAAATAATGTTCAATATATCCTTAAACATCAAAGAAAAACAAAGATAACTACACCAAGGTTCAATCTCACCCAAGTCAGAAGGCCTATTGTTGAGAAAACAGTGCTGGAGGTATAGATACATGGTGAAGTGTTTGCTTAGCACATCCAAGGCCCTTAGATTCACTCACCTGTATGGCCCCACCACCCTAACAACACACATACAAACAACAAATTCTAGCAAGAATGTACATTAAAGATCCTTATTCATGGGGTCTAGAGAAATGGCTCAGCGGTTGGGAGAACTGGCTGCTTTCCAGAAGACCCAGGTTCAATTCCCAGCACCCACGTGGCAGCTCACAACTGTTTTGAACTCCAATTCCAGAGGATGCATAGCACCAGGCATACACATGGTGCACATATATGTGCATGCAGGAAAATATTCATGGACACAAAATAAGGATTTTATTAAAAAGAAGAATCTTTATTCGCTGCTGGTGGAAATGTAAATTTGATAGCCACTATGAAAATCATACAAAGGTTCCTCAAAAAACTAAAAACAGAACTATAGTATAACACAGCTATACCATTCCTTTGAGTATACTCCCAAAGGATTCTAAGTCTACACTACAAAGATAATTGCATATCCATATCTATTGCTGTAATATCTACAATAGTCAAGGTACAGAATCAGCCTAGAAGTCCATGAACAGATAAATGGATTAAGAAAAAGTGATGCACACATGAGAAAGAGAGAGATGGAGAAAGAGGAAGGAGAGAGAGAGATGGAGAGAGAGGAAGGAGAGAGAGAGAGAGAGAGAGAGAGAGAGAGAGAGAGAGAGAGAGAGAGAGAGAGAGAGAGAGAGATTTTATTTAGCTATAAAGAAGATGAAATTAGGCCGGGCAGTGGTGGTGCACGCCTTTAATCTCAGCACTGGGTGGGAGGCAGAGCCAGGCGGATCTCTGTGAGTTCAAGGCCAGCCTGGGCTACCAAGTGAGTCCCAGGAAAGGCGCAAAGCTACACAGAGAAACCCTGTCTCGAAAAAAAAAAAAAAAAAAAAAAAAAGAAGATGAAATTATTTCCAGAAAAAAAAATGGATGGAAATAGAAATCATTACGTACAAAATAAGACCATTTGGGAGGAGAAAAGTACCAGCATTGGGTTAGAAGGGATTGGGACAGGGGAGAAGATAGTGGGTTGGGAGAACAAAGTACAAACGTGTAAAAACATCATAATGAGCCATGCTGTGGTGGTGCGCACCTTTAATCCCAGCACTCAGGAGGCAGAGGCAGGTGGATCTCTGAGTTCAAGGCCAGAGAAATTTCCAGGACAGTCAAGGGTCACACAGAGAAACCCTGTCTCGAAAAACCAAAAAAGGAAAGTCACAATGAAACCCCTTACCTTACATGTCAATTAAAAATATGGTGGGGGTAGAGTAATGGTTCAGCGGTAAAGAGTGCTAACTGCTCTGAATTTGGTTCCCAGTATCTACCTCTGGTGCCTCACCACTGCCTTGACCACCTGCAACTACAGTCAGCTTCAAGGAATCTCACACTCTAGTCTGGGCTCGTAGGCACCGTCACCCATGTGACATACATTCAAAGAGACACAGATAAATATGTAGCACTAATTGGTTTGGAACTCCATATGTAGACCAGGCTGGATCTATCTGCCTATCTTGATTCCCAAATGTGGGTTTAAAAAAAATAAGACTAAAAGAGACAGTAAAATGGCAAATAAGGAGGAAATTTAACTTAATATTACAATGGTTGCTTCACTCATACCTGAGGAATGATCTTCTTTTTCTTATTATTTGCAGCATTGGGTCCAGAAAACAGCTTCTCCAGGGCAGCTAGTGCTGCACTTGCCTTGGCCACTTTCTTGTTTGGACCTGCACCTCTAAATTTCTGTCCATCTACTTCTACCTGAAATTAAAAACAGCACTTTACAGTTATCTTAGGCAACTCCTTGTACGTGGTTTTAATTCAAAGACATCATAGGGCTGGAGAAATAGTTCAATGGTTAAGAGCACTTGATGTTCTTACAGAGGACCTGGGTTCAATTCTTAGCACTCACATGTGTGGCTCACAACCATCTATAACTTCAGTTTCAGGGGATTCAACAAGCAATGATACACATACATACATGCAAGCAAAACATTAGTACACATAAAGTAAAATAAACAAATCTAAAAAAAAGAAAAATTTTAAGAACAATCATAATATGAAAGTCAGAAAGTGTTCTTAAAATAATAAAAGCTAAAATGCTTTTTTTAAAAAGACTTATTTATTTATTATGTATACAGTATTCTGCCTGCATATATCCCTGCAGCCAGAAGAGGGCACAGATTGCATTATAGACGGTTGTGAGCCACCATGTGGTTGCTGGGAATTGAACTCAGGACCTCTGCAAGAGCAGCCAGTGCTCTTAACCACTGAGCCATCTTCCCAGTCCCTAAAATGCTTTACTATCAGTTCAAGAATATGTCTGTGAGATGAAAAATAAGGTGGGTATGTATCTAGGTACACACCTCCATTACAAAGCGCTTGTCATGGCTTCCACCAGTCTCTGAGATGAGTTCATACTTGAGACCTCTCCTTTTTTCATTGAGCTCCATTACAGGGTTTTTGCCACTTGCTGTGAGGATAGGACCCTGAGTTCTTACCTAAGAGACAGGGAAGATAGACGTTCAATCAAGACTTCAAAACACTGAATTTCTTTTTAATATAATTATACTAGAAGTAAACTCATTAATTCTATTTGAAGACATTTAAGGGCTAAAATGAATCACCTTTGTCCCCTCATGGCAAAACATTATCAAAGGTGATGAAACTCTGCAAGAGGTAATTATTGTAGTCATCTCAACAGCCTGCCTTTGAAGCAGTTCTGCCTTCATTCAAAAACCCAAGGCAACCTTGCTACTCATTCCACAGTAGTCCAGGGTCTGAACTGAACTGTTCATGTTCTGAGACTGTAAGTAACTAGCAAAGCAGATACAACAACTGGAATTTGCTTGATGCTTTGAGGTTCACTGTTTCCATCTTTAGGTGTGCAAGAAATAATTCTCAATTTTGGATGTGAGAGGCAAATGTTTCTATATGCCTCTCAGTCCCTCTAAACATATTTGAAGATAACTAATGTAAAAACAATAGGCTATAAACTATGGATTTTGAAGTATAAAAATAACAATACAAGTAGTCATTCCCTGGTTTCATCACTGTAAAACTGTGTGTGTTACTAAGCAGGTGCCTGCTGGGAAAACATGGGAAAACAGACCATACTCTGTTTTGTACTGCTGAGGTGAAATCTCCCTTTGAATTCATTCTCTAGTCCAAGCAAGCTAGAACTTAATGCTTTTTGTTGTTTTGTTTTGTTTTTTGTCTTTGTTTTTGAGACAGGTTTTCTCTGCATAGCTTTGGCTATACTGGAACTCACGCTGTAGACCAGGCTGGCCTTGAACTCAGAGATCTGCCTGCCTCAGCCTCCTGACTGCTAGGATAAAAGGTGTGCGCCACCACTGCCCAGTGGAACTCCAGTTTTATATTCTCATTCCTTCTAAGAGCTGGGATTACAGCCAACTACTGCCACATCCATCCACAAAGACCTACTTTTAAAGGCAATCAGGACAGTTTACTTAAAATTGACATGCACACATGGCTTTAAAGGGATAAGTGCCAGACCAATCATGAGTAGGCATCAAGGGAAAAAGGAGAATTAGCAAGTCAAAGGCCAAAGAGAAATATGGCAATATAGGGGTGGGGATATATTACAGCCTTATTAGAAGGATGGGTCCAAACTACCAACCCCTTTTTATGCATACAAATAAGCTTTATCTCCCCCACACACACACACACCAGCACACACAAATCACCCAATTTTGATCAATTGAACTATATTAAATGAAGAAATTAGAGGTCTCCACTTGATTACCACAAAGTGTAAACAGTACCCACTACCAAAACTCGTGTAGGTGCTATGAGAGCAGCTCACACTGCTCTTTCCTTTACTAATTCCCTCCGTAATCTAGTCACCTGGACTTCATAATTTATAGGCTCTTCCTTGTCCTGGTAAACATATCACTGTCAACAAAACAGTATGTGGTCCTTTCACTACCACCAATAAATGAGCAATCCTCTGCTAGCAGACTCCCTACTGACCCTCTTCAGCAACTTAGGAGAACCTAGTGTCCTCCTCTGACCTTACATTCCATCAGTGTTATCCATACCAACCAGCCCACTTGGCATTTCTCAGACATGTACTTGCAACTCCAGGTCATGACAGTTTGTCTTCTTTCAGCCCAGAATACCTGCTTCCCCCTACTCCTGGGATGGTAAAAGTCCTCATGCAGAACTGTTCTTGCTGCAGTATTCTAATTTTGCATGGCTGTATGTGTATGTGCCAGGAACAACTACTTTTTCCTTTGAGATTCCACATTATTGCATTTATCTGGAGCACCTATTATGAATCTATCTTTCTGCTTTCTGCAGTGGTGCATCTTCAAGTTCTGGACACTGTGTTTGAAGCACCTGGAGCTAAAGTTACTGACAGGGATTTACAGACTTGAGTCCTTAACGATTAGTTATTCTTACAACTAAGGGTGGGAAAGTTGATTTTGTTTTTTTTTAATGTAAGGATATTTTTTTTTTTTTTGGCTTTCCAAGTCTCCCCTCTGATTTGCAGAAGGTATTTTTTTTCTGCATGTCTACTGTGTGTATATGTGTCCTCATCCTCAATAAAATGCTTTCTTCCTTCAACTGCCTGCCATTCTATCTTTTGGGCTTGAAATTTCTTTGCTGCTATCTGCTGTCTACAGATTTTTCCTACTTTTTACTCTTTTAACTGGCAGAGAAAATAAACTTGACCAAGACTCCTAGACAATATCACTCTGGGGGCTCATCTCAGACTTCTGAAGTTGGTATCATTTTAAGACCTATCTTGGGATTTCTTTTGAGGACCAACTCATCAAGATGCTACCTCACACGACAAGCTCCAAAGATATATACCATCACCAAATAGCTTTCTTGTGCTCTGGATCATTGCCATCAGTTAAATTTTATCATAGTCTCTTAGATGACCCCTCTTTTGAAGCACTGTGACTGCTGCCCACATTGTCAACCCTTTGTCAGCTCGAAGAAGCTAAGAGGAGTTGTCCCCCTTAAACCCTCCCCCGCAGGAAGGGTAATGAGGACTAGGAGTTAGACTCCCTGTTAGGCAGACAGACAGGGAGAGGGGCCATGGCTAGGCAAGAGAGATGGCAAATTTTCAAGATGGCCAGCTTTTGACTTGAGACAAAAGCCTGGCAGCTTAAAACAAAGGCCTTGGTGGCTTTTGTCTCCCACCAGCAAGCCCCCTGTAATGGACAGGATCAAGTTCAAGACCTGTTCAGGACATGTCACACAACAGTCCTGGGCCAATCAACCATCTTGTCTTTCTTCTGACTAACCCTAAATTAATGAAGGAAGACTCTACAGAGGCTTTAAAGTCCCTGGAGAAGAGACTGGGTTTCTCAGCTTTCTGAGTCCTCCCTCTTCTTTGCAGAGTCTTTTTCTCTGTGTGTTCTATGTCTGCTATGTATATGTGTTTCCTCACCCCCAACAAGCACCTTTCTTTAAAAAAAAAATAATAATAAAATAAAATAAAATAAAATAAAATAAAATAAATGTGAGTTCCTGCTATTATTCCAAAGCCCGTTCTTCAGAGAGAATGTAGCCAAGAGGAGCTCCTCCCAATGCACTATACAGACTCAGTACTTAGATTCATTCCATTCTATTATATGAGATCACTAGTTCACAGTCTAGGACTGACTCTGATTCTGAAATACACAGTGGGCAGTCTGCACCCTCCTGCAAGGATGCACAAATTGAATGGTGAACTTATGCATACCCTCATGTGCCCCAGCTTAGCATGCATGCACTTTAAAAATCTCTTTCCCCTACTACAACTTTTAGGTTTTTGTTCTTCAGTTAGTACCAACAGTCTTGATATATTATAATTATCTTCTATGGCCAGTAGGCTACTTGAATTGGGGTATATATCTTTTTTTGCAGAGGTATGTTGATAGATGCTTTTTGAGTTTGATAAAAGAAGATCAAGATGTAAATCTATGTTGAAACATGGCTGCCTTCCTAAGTATATTCAGAAATAAATCTGGGCACAATTAAGGTAAAAGAGCCAGATGTTGTGGCAATACTCCTGTAATCCCAGCACTTAGAAGGTAGAAGCAGGAGGGTTACGAGTTCAGTGTCAACCTCAGCTATATAGGGAGTTGTTGGAGGCCAGCCTGGACTACTAGAAGCCCAGTCTCAAAAATAAACAAAACAAAAGCAACCAGAGAGCTCCAGCTGTGGCTCAGTGGTAGAGTGCTTGCCTAATATCCACAAGGTATAGGTTTGACACCCAGTACCACTCAAACTATTAGTAATATATGCCTCTATGAGACACCTGTTCTTTTCCACATCTCTAAGGTTTCCACAGCACTTGCACTACTTTATTCCAAAGAAGAAAAGAACACAAGTATACCTCTAAAGTACTGGAGGTCTCAGTTGTAGAATTTCCAGTATTATTGCTTGAGTTTGAAGACACTGTTTCATTTTTGCTTTCATTATCTGATTTTTCATCGGAGCTCATACATTCAATATCTGCATCAAAACCTGTTGGGTATCCCATTGCCTGTAAAACCTGTACAAATCCCATTAAAACACATTTATTCACTTACCAAAGATCAAAAAGGACAACTGAAATTCTGAGATAAAAAAATCTTAGAATCTGTAACATTTAGTTTCCGGAAACACCTGTGAAGAACAAGATGACACTACACCTGTGAATCCTCAATTCAGACCATTCCACCTTCCAGGGTAGCATTGCATGAATACAGGAGAGCTGCCTTGGAGTACCAAACTCAAAGATTCAGAAATGCAAGCCTAAAGTTACTGCTAGCTCACTTAATTTGGAGAACAATAAAGAAAAGATAGAGCATGGTCAAGTTCAACCAATGGAAAAGGGCAAGAGGGACAGTAAAACAGCACTTTAAAAAGGAAATGAAATTAGAAAACAAAGAGACAATGAAATCTACTCCTATCACTCTCCTCTGCTCTTCAACCTCTCCATCTGCAGAGCAGGAAGATTGGATCAGCTGACCTCCAAATTCTATGACAATCATTGAGGAACTGGCCAACAAACAGAATCCAAAGTTGTTTCTGTTACTGCTTTGTCCTGTTTGTATTTGGCTGGTCTTGTTTTGTGTTTTACCTTCAAACTGGTTTACCAGTAGAGCCACAATTTCCAGCTGTGTTTCTTATGCATCTCTCTTAAGGCTTCCTAGCTTTTATGCCCTGGGGTTTCTCAGTTTTCTGAAACAAAGCTTTCACAATACTACCTATGTGGACCTGTGTTGCAAGGATGTGTGTGCATGCACGTGTACAGCATCTCTGACCTCTCCTTCCAGATCACACTACTTTTACAGTAAACATGACAATGAATTCACTAGAATCTTATTGAGTTTCTTTCAAAGCAGGTTAATATGAGTTACTGACTAAATCTTTTTTACTTTATTTTTAAATTAAAGAGAATGATAAGTATCAAACCCAAGGCCTTGCCAGGCTACATACATGCTCACCACTAAGCTATTCTCTCAGCCTTAATTAAAGCAATATGCCCATGATATAGGAGTAGGGTCTAAAAGATCAGCTTTCAGTTGCTGGAGTATATAAGCAATGTCCTATTTCTTCTCCATTGTACCAACTATATTTAATAGGTGACTCAAAATGATGTTACAGTAACCAAGTTACCAAAAAAAAAAAAATTCTTCACAGAAAATGGCATCTATATAAAAGATTTTACCAATGTAGATAAACAGTAATACTCCAAAAAAAGAGGGGGCTTAAGCTAAACTCTGTACAAAGTAAACTGGAAATTAACTCATCCAATTCCTATATGGAGAATCTGCATTCTCACCATAAATAAATTCCTTGTGTTTATTTGGCAATCAAGTCAAAAACCCCTTTTAAGATCTTAAGTTCTAAAAGTACTCAGACAGCACTAAGTACACTAACATCACTTGGCTAACCATCAATATTTCATAAAGAAAACACCTGCTCCACTGAGCTCTGAAAATAATGCTCTCCCTGAGAAAGTTCACCCTGGACAAGAGCCATCAGTACAAAACTAATGCCCACCATGGGTCAAAGTTGAACTGACCAACAATAGGGCTTCTCTCCTCTAGTACAGAGGCACAGAGAGGGATGTGGCTTGGGATGCAGGCACTGGCCTAGGTTCAAATCTCAGCATCACAGCAGGGGAGAGAATGTTTCTCAGTTTAACACAGACAACTGAAACCTCAATGCTAATTACTGAATACCACTTCCTGCTTTGCTCTTCTCGACTGTCCTAAGTCATTTATTTATTAACCCAAGTAAAGACAGCAATACAATTCAGGACATTTACAACGTTTATAAAAGTGATGTATTATCTCTTAAGGGATACAGTATCCACTTTCAAGATAATTAGATACCTAATAACTTTTGTTGTTGTTGTTGGTGGTGGTGGTTGTTTTTCGAGACAGGGTTTCTCCGTGTAGCTTTGTGCCTTCCCTGGAACTCACTCTGTAGCCAAGGTTGGCCTCGAACTTAAAGAGATCCCCCTGCCTCTGCCTCCCGAGTGCTGGGATTGAAGGCATGTGCCACCACTGCCCAGCTCTAATAACTATTTTTAAATAACAGGCTGGTGAGACGTCCAGCCCTTAAAAGCACTGGCTGATCTTGCAGAGGACCTGGGTTATGTTTCCAACACCCAGGTGATGGCTCACAACCACCTGTAACTCCAGTTCCAGGAGACCCAGCACTTTTTTCTGACCACTACGAACACCAGCACACATACATACATGAAGGCAAAACACTTACACACATATAAAAATAAATAAATCTTTAAAATAGCTAATCAAAGGTAGAGACATAGCTCTGCAGTGGAGCTCTGGCCTGGCATACATGAAGCCCTTGTTTCAGTGTGGGTGGTGGTGTGGTGGTGCAGACATGCCAGGGTAGGGGCAGGGTTTGGCAGACAAGGGACAGGAGTAGTAAGAAACTTCAAGTCATTCTCCATCACACACCTTCTCAGAGTACTAGAATGGGCTAAAGAAGTCAGAAGTGAAGAGTTCTCAGATCTCTACAAAACTTGTACCAAAGTCTAGCTACAAATCTCTCTACCATTTTTTTTTTTTTTTTTTTTTTTTTAATTTTGAGACAGGGTTTCTCTGTGTAGCCGTGGCTGTCCCGGAACTCACTCTGTAGACCAGGGTGGCCTCGAACTCACAGAGATCCACCTGCCTCTGCATCTCAAGTACTGGGATTAAAGGTGTGGACCACCATACCCCAGCCGGACCACTTTTTAAATTAGGTTCCTCATTCTCAGTAGCCCAATTGCAGCAAGAATCCTGCTAGGTTACACTGGTTCTGTTCCTAATCTTATCATTCACAGTATCTGACCAAATCCTCTCATATCACACAATCTCACGTATGATGTCCAATTGCCTTGGCCTGCCTTCAGAATGCATCCTGCTAGTCAGGGGCTAGAAAGATGGTTCAATAGTGAAATCTGTTTGCTGCACAATCATGAGAACCTGGGTTTGGATCACAGCACCCATGCAACAAGCAGGGCATCCTGTACATGCCCGTAATCTCAGTTCCATGTGGGGCAGAGACAAGAGGACCAGTGGGACTTGCTGGCTTCAAGCATAGTCCAGAATATGCAAACCCCAGGTTCAGGGGTAGACCCTGCTCAAAGGAATAAAGCAGAAAGTGATAAAGAAGGGCATCCAATGCACTCTTCTGTGTTGGATGCCCCACATACACATGTACACATTTTATAGCCGTGTGCACGCGCGCGCGTAAACACACACACACACACACACACACACACACACACACACACACACACACACAATTTTTTTTTATAGAAAACAAATTCTGCTGGTTCTGTTTAGTCAGAAATCATGTTTTACCCCTGATATTTCTTCTTAGTAATTTCCCACCCATTCATCATTCTCTGATCCTGGCAATAAATTATGGAGTGAGAATTCAGTCCAGTTACATACTAAGATGTTTTCCTCACTACCACCCATTGCAATATTTCCTGTGTAAAATCCATTTTCACCTACTTAATAACTGTCCTGGTCTACTTTCTTCAGTAGAACCAAACTTTGTTTCAAATCAATGTTAAGACAAAACCAAGCAAAACCAGTACATCAAAGAAAATTGGCTTAAGTATCTAGAAAACGCCGGGCAGTGGTGGCGCACGCCTTTAATCCCAGCACTTGGGAGGCAGAGGCAGGTGGATCTTTGTGAGTTCGAGGCTAGCCTGGTCTACAGAGCGCGATCCAGGAAAGGTGCAAAGCTACACAGAGAAACCCTGTCTCGAAAAACCAAAAAAAAAAAGTATCTAGAAAACATAGTGAAACATATTAAACACATCAACTGAGCTTAAAATTCTCAAGATAATTAAGATAATTCACTGTAGCTGGGCGGTGGTGGCGCACGCCTTTAATCCCAGCACTCGGGAGGCAGAGCCAGGTGGATCTCTGTGAGTTCGAGGCCAGCCTGGACTACCAAGTGAGTCCCAGGAAAAGCGCAAAGCTACAGAGAGAAACCCTGTCTCAAAAAACAAAAAAAAAAAAAAAAAAAAAAGATAATTCACTGAAACAAGGTAACCTGAAAGCAAGTTATATATGTAACTGTGGCCCATTTTTTCCTGGAAGACAGTTGAGTCTGATACAGGTTAAGACTAAAAAAGATGAGCTACCCTCAAAGACTGGGTACTGGAAGTAAAAAGAAAATACTCCATGGTTCTGTGCTCAAAAGAAACTAAGATTCATAGCTTCTGTAGGATGGAGATCTGGTCTCAGGTTCAGAACACCTAATGGATCTAAACACTTCTCTAAAAGGTCTTCACTCATCGCCTTTACTCAGGGCCATTTAGAGGAAGAATCAGGCAGATCTCTGAGTTCGAGGCCAGCCTGGTCTATAGAGTGAGTTCTGGGGCCAGCCAGGGCTACACAGAGAAGACCTGTGATTTAAAAAAAAAAAAAGTCTTCACTCCTTGTCCCCTCCTCATTGTCTTTTCTCCACACTAAAGCACAATTACTTTCATGACAGGAGTATGTTAAATGCACCCTGTCAGGGGCTCTCAGAAAAAAAAGAGCTGCAGAAGGAGAGGGAAGCTGCAGCTGGGTAGCTGAGCCCAGCTCTCATGGCAGTGACAAATTCCTAGTTGGTTTGTTGTACTCTGACTTGGGAGAGATCTTTCTGAAAATCCTGTTCAAGGATCTGCCTTCAGAAGGGCAGCACTGCCTCTGAGTCATCTGTAAATAGGTGCACGACCTTCAGGGACTGCAATCTGGCATGTAAACTGATATATAATAGGATTCCCAATACATTTTTTAATGAAGTAATGAATTATTCATTAACTTTGGCCCAGTAATTCCATCTCTAGAATGTTATCTTAGAGGATAATCAGACAAGGTCAAAAATATGCAAAGTAATAAACTAAGACATTCAAAACAAGTACTTTATGATAACTTGATAAAAATAAATTTTTCAGCCATCAGTTAATATTAGAACAATCTTCAATAGAAAAATAACTATGTTTAGATGAGCAAAGCAACAGGGAACTACTTTGTGTACATATTTATACACAACATGTAGGTCCACTGCTCTTAGGGCCAATTTTTTTTGAGAATTCTTAAGTTTCTATTTCCAAAACCTAATATAAAACCAAATTATTTGCCAAATCCCAAGTGAATTCTCAGGTACTAGCCTATATTCATATACAGAAACATTAAATGGAATAACAAAGATTTAAAAATGCCCTGCATCAATTCAGCTTGGGTCTTGCCACCCAATTAGTACAAATTCCATGATTACATCAAACAGTTAAACTTCCTTGAATTCTGGAATTGCAAGTTTAAGTAAAAATAAAGCTTGGGAAAAAATAAGCACCTTCTGCACTTAATGTAAAACCTGTTGCTGTTATTTCTAACTGTTGGAATTAAGGATGTTTCATTCATTCTCTAAACTACAACAAACATACATGACCAAAAAAAAAAAAAAGAAGAAGAAGAAGAAAAGAAAAGAAAAGAAAAGCCAACTTTTGAAAAGCCAGTTATACAATAAAAACTACCTGAAAAGCTTGTATTGGCAAGATAGAGGATACAGGTACTTGCTGCCTAATCTGATGACCTGAGTTTGATCTGTAGATCTCATAAGTTAAAAATAGAGAACAGACTCCCGAAAGTTGTACTCTGAGAGTCACTCATACCGTCACACATGTACACCCTCCCCAACACACACACACACACACACACACACACACACACACACACACACACACAGAGAGACATTAAAACTTAGAAACCTTAGGAAGAACTCTTTGCCTCAACACAGAAAGCAAACTCTAGAATATAGCTATCCAGTACACAAACTAGTATAAGACTGGGGAGACCCAAAACGAACCACAGGCTATTTCTGACTACATCTCCATATCACACTGCTGAATAATTATCATAAGCCAAACAAACAAATTATCCACAGAGGGGTATCCAAAGCTTCAAAGCTGATTTACTCTGATATTTCATCTCCTCTGAGTGGATCAGCAATCTAATTGAGTGGCTATTCAAAACAGGCAAATCTCAACTCTTCACATAGTTCAGACTTACTACTCAACTGCACATTCTACCCAAACTGCAATTAAAGACAAAAAAAAAAAAGAAAGAAAGAGAGAGAGAGAAAGAAAGAAAGAAAGAAAGAAAGAAAGAAAGAAAGAAAGAAAGAAAGAAAGAAAGAAAGAAAGAAAGAAAGAGGAGAGAAAGAGAAAAAGCAAGAAAGTCATCTTCTGAAACACAAATTATAAAAAGGATGTTAACTCACTCCTCTGACCCAATGCCACTGGGATTATAACTGATGCCTCAGATGTGTGCTTATATACCCTCGGAATGTAAAAAAGCAAAATGAAAAACTCTTAAGTCTACAAGTCCACCATTTTTACTAAAAGTTAGGTTAAAATAATCCATCGTGGTATAATATTGTTATCACTGCATCAAATAAAAATAGCATCTAATAGACTGCGTTAAAAAAATGAACTACAAATTGCTATGAGGCTATTAGCATACAGTAAAAGGAGACAATCCATTAAGGATCACTGGTATCCAATGTTGTAAAGATCGACCCAAGAGGAAATGCCCATCTGACACTTAACAAACACAACTGTGACTCTCAAAAACCAACTGACTGTTCTTATGCCATAAACAGTTTACTTCACAAGCTTTTTGTCTTACTCACTACAGAATTTAGCTTTAAATTTGCAGTTCATTCTCAGGGTATTCAGCACAACTCATTTGCAATGGTTTGTTTTTGTCATCTTGAAACAAACTTGGGTCATCCGGGAAAAGAGAACCTCTCAATTAAGAAAATGCCCCCATAAGACTGGCCTGTCTGCAAGTTTGTGGAGTATTTTTTTTTTAACTGATTGATGTGAGAGGGCCTAGCCCACTGGGGACAATGCCACCACGGGAGGCAATAAGAAAGCAGACAGAGAACGCCACGGGGAGCAAACCAGTTCAGCAGAATTCCTCCATAGCTTACTTATGCTTCAATTTTTCTTTCTAGGTTCCTGCCCTGTCTTCCCTACATGATGTATGTAAGATGTAAGCTGAAATAAACCTTTTCCTGCCCCCACTGATTTTGATTATGGTTTTTATACAGCAATAGAAAACAACCAAAGCAGTAATTAAACTCTTTTTTTTTTTTTAGTCTTAAGTCTTGGGTTCAATTTGTAGTCTCATTTTAAATTTATAAACAAAGCAGAATGGACTGTCTGGTATTTTTTATCACCTTGTTACTATTTTTCTGTATAGTTCTAATCACTAGCACACTATATACTTTGCATATATGCATTATCTGTATCTCCATCCTAGCCACACTAAACTCCATAAACTCCACTTAAACTCCATAAACTCTTTCCTTAGCATCTAGCATACTGCTTGCTCTACTTTAACACTATTTTAGCAAATGTAATATCCATGAAAACAGACTAATTCTATTTTATACCATATACTATTAAATGACAGAATAAAAATCAGTCTTCATTGTACATGCATGATCTATGACATTTTGGCATTAGTCTACAATAAATCAAATTTATTGAGAGATTCATTATTTGGGGATTATCTATATGCATGATTATTCAAACATCTTCATTATTATTCCCTATAAAAATATTCTCAAGAACAAAGCATCACTATGAACAATGCACCATGTATAATATTATCTTTGCCTCAGAAATGTGGCATACAATTTCTGTATTGTCTAAATTGCATACAATCAACACATATTATGTCACAACACTAACAAATGTGATCCATAGGTGAAAGAAGTTTCTATGTCACTGTCCTTAAAGCCTTACAGATATAGGTAAGCACTTTATCTGAACAAAACAAAGGGAGCACTGGCAAGTAAAAGAATACTGTACCTTCACTGCTACATGAAGTTTTGCTGTTTTCTTGGATGGTCCTGAGGCTTCATATGTTGTGCCATCCACATCTACAGACATTGTGAAGACTGGGGCATGGACTGGGCCAGACTGTGACAAAAGCTTATATTGAAGCCCAGGCCTGATCTGGTTTAATCTCATTAGTGCATTCATAAGGTCTATTGCTTTACTGTCCAGAACTATGAAAGAAAAAGAAAATAGATTAGAAATTAACTAGAAAGCCAATATATCTTATCCATCCCATTAGCCACTATAAATTCCCCATGTGATGGTCTAGAAAGACAGATCAGCAGTTAAGAACACTTGCTCTTGCAGAAGATCTGGGTTCAGTTCCCAGCATCCACATACATGGTGGTTCACCGCCACCTGTTAACTCCATTTCTAGGGTACCTGATGTCCTCTTCTGACTTCTACAGGCACCAGGAATGCACATGGTGAAAATACATAAATGCAGGCAAAACATTCATTTATTATGTCTAATAAAATAAATATAATGTTTTTAAATTTCTCATGTGTTTACAAAAATGAGAATTTTAAAATACAAATTCTCTCCATGAGTAGTCTTTAAATTTCTTATACTAATAGGCTGCTAAAAATAATGTCCCATTAATTTCTATTTGTCAGCATTGATGTCTTAAGCAATGAAACTCAAAGTTCAATTACCAATTTTGTCAACTAAGGTCTATTCTTAAAATTCTAATTCAAGTCAATGAAACTCTTCATTTATTATTTTCTGAAGCAATAAACCTTCTCTAGTTCCCACAATCAGAATAATGATTTACATACTTTTCCTTAAGTTTCGTTTCATCTTCTTATTGGGATCTTTATCATCCCCTAATCCATCTTCAAATGGCCTCTTTAGAGCTGAAGATCCAGCACCTACAAACAATTTTGAGATCTTCACTGTCAGTTAAAACAAGAATCCTTTTAATGTTTGAGTAGAAAAATCTCAAAAAGATCACATGAGTTTTTCAACGATCAATTAAAATGCCATAGTTATAATCTAGAATGTGCAATGATCTTTTGAAACCATTTATTATCATTTTTATAAATACCTATTCTACATTTATTCAGATATGTGTATGTCTATGCTAGTCTGGATGCTTCTATCCTCCTAAAATTCACATGCTGAATCTTAATCCCCTATGCAAAGATGTTGAGGGAAGTTGTGAGACACAACCCTAATGAACATTAGAGTGGTAAAATATGCCTGAAAAAGAGTGCCTCTTCCACAATAAGACATATAGCAAGTGCCATCTGTTAAGAAGCAGAGGCAGGCACATCTGAGTTCAAGGCCAGCCTGGTCTACAGAGCAAGTTCCAGGACAGCCAGGGTTATACAGGGAAACCTTGTCTTTTTTTTTTTTTTTTTTTTTTAAGGAAAAAGAAGAAAAGAGGAGAAGGAGAGGAAGAAAATGAAAAGAAACAGACTATTACTAAGTATTGGGCGGTGATAGCACATACCTTTGATCCCAGCACTCAGGAGACAGAGGCAGGCAGATCTCTCTAAGTCTGAGGCCAGCCTGGTCTACATAGTAAATTCCAGGGCAACCGGGGCTATGTAGACCCTGTCTCAAAATACCAAAAAGAAAAAAGAAAAGGACCATTACCAAACAACCCAACATCTGTTCTCTTGGAGCACTGGGCCTAAACTTCCAGCTTGCATAACTATAATTACAAGTTTTCCAGTCTAAGGTACTTTACTGCACAGACCAAACTAGAATGGCATATATTCACATCTGTTATAAAACTGAACAAAAAGCCTATCATCTACGTGTCCGATGATTAAAAGTAGCTAGTTGTTGTAGATTATTTTAGGATGTTTTACAATTGTTTATTCTGTGGAACATTTGCTTAATGATGCAAAGATATGTTGCATTCTTGTTTTGTTTTGTTTTGTTTTTTGTTTTTCCAGACAGGGTTTCTCTATGTAGCTTTGCGCCTTTCCTGGAACTCACTTTGGAGACCAGGCTGGCCTCAAACTCACAGAGATCCGCCTGGCTCTGCCTCCCGAGTGCTGGGATTAAAGGCGTGCGCCACCACCGCCCGGCCATATTGCATTCTTTTTGCTGCATTTGTTTAATTCTGTAAAGCTGTGTTATTGTGCTTGCCTAAAACACCTGATGGTCTAATAAAGAGCAAAAACAACCAATTACATTTGGCATACCAATGTGAGGCTCGATATCCCTAGGGCCTGAGAAAGCTGAAAAATGAAAAGAGGCATGAGGCACTGATGTTCAGCCAGCAGCACTAAATAGAAACTAGAAGTAAAGCTAAGTAAAAACACTTATGGCAACATAAGTACCAGCTTGCTTAGGCTAGGAAGACTGAATGCAGTTCTCAGTCACAAACCTCCAACCAGGCCACAAGTTTTAGGCTTGGCTCTCACAAACCTAGAAGCAGGTAGAACAAGCCAAAAGAACCACGCTTAGCAGTCTAAAGGTGTAGCTTAGCAGTCTAAAGTTTGTGAGTGTGGTCAAAAAAAGGCTAAAAGATATGCAGGAAAGCAGGTTCAGATGGAAAAAAACCCTTAAAAAGGTTACCATGTGTTTAACAATGGCAGAGGCTTAAAAAAGAAAAGAAAAAGGGTATGGACAGTCATTGAAAGAAAGAATTTAAAAATAAAAAAAAGTCTTTAAAGAGAGAAGTAAAATAATAAAAAAGAGTAAACCACATAGAGATGGGAAATACACAGGGAGTCTGGATCCTGTACAGTATTGTGTTGATTCTGAATGTTTTGATTGCTAACAAGCAAACAACAGCTGCTGAGAGACATGGAATTGAAAGAGGGACTGAGGACATACACCAGCCTAGAAATTTTAGGAATGCCTTAACTTTAAAATAGAAGTCAAAAATGCTTTGGAGAAGAGGTTTTGCTTTTGTTTCCACAGGAAACAAGAGCTGTGGATTCATTCTGGGTTAATATAGATCAGGTTTGTTCAAGGGAGACCTCCTGAATCTTGACAGGTGATATCTATCAACAAAGGTTATTCCTGTTCTTCCCAGGACTTGGCCATTATCTCAAATCTTCTCTCTGAGACCCTAGAGATGTTTTGTCCACAGACAGCAGGAAGCAGTTTGGAGAACACAACACCCACATTCCCAAGAGTGGGGTTATGGGAGGCAGCTGATTATTTTTGGTGGGTTATGGATGTTTGTTATCATTTAGGGGAATATAGTATATTGATACAAAGTTATTTTTGTTACACTGTATATATGTTTCTACTCTTGTTTAAGATATTGCACCTATGCAGTTCCTTTAAAAATGTAAGGTAAAAAATTCTAGTTTTTGAAAGCTATTATTATGAACTATTTAGGATAATCAAGAAACACGGGTAAGTAGTTAGTCATCTATAACAATAAAATTTGTAGATATGTTAGGTATGCTTTCAAGATCATACAGATTTTTTATGTATGTATTTTTAGACAGATAAATGGTTTTTGAACACTTCAAAGACCTACAGAATATGGCATTTAAAATGTTTTGTCAACCTAAGACTTTTTTCATGACAATGAGACACATCTGCTCCTGGCAGCACCAATTTACTGCAGAGAAGACAATGGGCACTGAAGAAACTCCTTATGGAGTTTGCTTTCACTGTGGCAAGGTTAACTACTGGGCAAAGAAACTGCTCTTGCCTTTAACTGCTGACAATGTGCTGTGCAGGCTGGACATGCAGGACACAGAGGAAATCAACTGATGAACTTTGCCAATACAAGGCAGGACAGTCCTCCAAATTTCCTGCTTCACTGAAAAATTTGTCAGATGCTCTAGGCCTGTAGGCTGAAGATGGATGGCCCAACATTGCAGAGGAACTTTAGGTGACTGTACAGGCAGCCAACGGTCTCTATTGTTACATAATATTACATTTTTCTAGGTCTTTGATGGAGCTGCAGACTAGATAGTTATAGCTGCAGTTTTCCTTAGTTATGATAGAGAGTAAGTTGGGTGTAAAACTTTGGATAGGATAGATAGTGCATTACTTTCTCTGAATATGCTAACTACTAATAGACAGAATATTGTAAAATTTGATTCTTTCCTGAAAACTGTTTTTGTTGTATACAGTTTTACTATGTTGAAGTTGAAACTTTTTTATGCAGACAAAAAGGGAGAAATGTTGTAGAATATTATTTTAGGATGTGTTAATTTGTTTATGCTATGGAACATTTGTTTCATGATGCAAAGATGTGTTGCATTCTTTTATGTTGAATTTGTTTAAATCTGTGAAGCTGTGTTACTTTGCCTGTCTAAAATACCTAATGGTATAATAAAGAACTGAACAGCCCACAGTGAGGCAGGAGAAAGGATAGGCAGGGCTGGCAGGCCAAGAATAAAAAGAAGAAGAAATCTGGGAGAAAAAAAAGAAAGAGCAAGAGAACAAGGAGAAGAGGATGCTAGGGGCCAGCCACACAGCCAGCCACAGAGTAAGAGTGAAAATAAGATTAAGGAAGTAAGAAAAGGAAAAAGCCCAGAGGCAAAAGACAGATGGGATAATTTAAGTTAAGGAAAGCTGACTAGAAATAAGCCAAGTTAAAGCTGGACATTTATAATTAAGAATAAGCCTCCCTGTGTGATTTATTTAGGAGTTGGGTGGCAGGCCCCCATAAGAGTAGAAAAAACAACCAACAATAATTGGTTTAGAAGAACTGATCTACCTTTTCAAGTATTTCTAAACTGCTTCTATAAATTGTCAATATATTAAGATCTTACACTTTTATAAATCTGATCATCGAATTACAAGTCTTTTGCAAGATTTTATTTACAGTTTTCTACAAGGCTTTTTACCCACTATCAACTTCCTGCTTAATCAGAACACTGTGTAGTATTGCCTATTTGCATATACATTTTATGTGTCCTTAATTGCAGTTGGTGCAGGTCAAAGGTATTTTCTACTTGTCTTCTATTTTATAGAGTATTTTAACATGAGAGGTAGAAACAACATAATGGAAAGGAACCTAAAGAAAATGATACTAATAAAAGTGCTTTGCTGCCAAAGGTTCAAAGGAGAAAGAGAGGAAAGGTCATCAGCCTGCCAAAGTACATTAATGAATTCTGTCTTCAACTTAAAAATTAGTTCACGGGACTTTTCCTGAGAAAAACTATGCTCAAGATATTCATGCCACAAAATTTCTAGATAATTCTAGGAAAAATATGTAATAACAGTGAAATTCTGTATTTTCTCACTATCAAGATTTATTGTCCCTTGGCATAAACAGTTCAGCAATTGCTTGAGTCAGTATTTTCCAGTCAGCTCAAACTTGATGTTCTCCAGCAATGTCTACCTAGCATTGCTGTTTTGTTTGCATACAACTATAAGTATATTAGTCTTCTAGAGTGAAATTTTTAAGAAATAGAAGCTTTAAAATAGGAACTATGTTTATTCAATCCTTTTTCCACTCATTATCCTATTATTAAAAGCAGCTCCCTGACTAGAAAGTATAAGCTGGTTAAATACATGGATTTAAGTATGCAAGCTACATGGATAGAATTCTGTGGCTTCATTTTATCAGCCCTGCCATTGGAAAAGAACTCGAATACCTGGGGCTAATAAGGGAAAATATGGGCTTACATTTATAAAAAGCAAGTCTTATAACCTTCATGGTCTGGTAATAAGATCACTTCTGAGGTCTGGTACCATCCTTAGTTCTCATATGTAACAACTTTATCCTCAGAAGCACTCAAAGCCAGTATCCCTTATTGTTCCCATTATAAACTCATACATGCATCTGTTCAATAACAAATATTTTCAGCATAATCTACACATAGGCAATTTTAAGTATTTAACATTTAAGGACAAACAGTACCTCTATTCTCTGTTTGCTTAGTCACGTATAATGGAGACTAATTACAACTTGCCATATAACAGTGAAGTAAGCACATACAGGAGTTCAGTACCTAGGACCCCAATTTGGTTTGGGTTATGTATACAGATTCACACACACATGCACATTTTAATAAGTGTACTTGGCAGCCTAATTCCTTAACCTGAACATAGTATGTGTACACATGCATCTCAAAAACAATGCACTTAGAAATTTCAGAATGCCCTCACTCCACAAACTGCATTGGCAACATGTACTCCCATCTCTGAACAGTAGTTAAAATTTCTTCACCCCTAGTAGTAATCAAATCTAAAATACAAAGTAGAAAAGAAGGAAAAGAAACCCAGGTCAAAGGCACAGAAAATACTTTCCAAAATAAATAGTAAAAGAAAATTTCCGAAATTTAAGGGAAGGGATGCTATCACGGTACAAGAGGCATACAGAAAACAAAACAAGATGGGGACGGGGTAAGAGACAAAATGATAAAAATTCTAAATGTACAGAACAAAGAAAAGATATTAAAAGCTTCCAAAAAGAAAGACCAAGTCACATATAAAGGCAGACTCATCAGAATAACACCTGATTTTTCAATATAGACTTTGAAAGCAAGAAAGACCTGGTCTGACATTCTACATGTTTTTGAATGACCACAGCTATCAGCTCAAACTACTATACCCAAAGAAACTTTCAGTCATAACTGGAAGAGAAAGAAAAATGTTCATGATAAAAACAAATTTGAGGAATTCATGTCTATTAAGCCAATTCAACAGAAGATACTATAAGTAATACTTTGGTCTAAAGAGAAGATTAAGCATACCCAAGAGAAGGAAGGAACAAAAAACCCCAGAACAGTTAACCATAAGAGGTCTGAAAAAAAAAAAAATCAATACAACCACAACAACAAAATAAAAAAAAATTAATAAACACTGCTCAATAGTAACTCTAAATAGCAACAGTCTCATTTTTCCAATAAAAACAGACTAACAGCAGGATTAGAAAACAGGATGAGTCCTTTTGTTGCCTACAAGAAACACATCTCCTCATTAAAGACAGACACCACTTTAGGATAAAAGGACAGAAAGAGATATTCCAAGCAAATTGAATTAATAAACAGGCTATTCTAATACTCAGCAAAATGGATTTCAAGCCAAAACAAGACAGAACAGACAGGAAAAGGCAATTCACACTCATTAAAGGGAAAATTCAGCAACAGCACATTACAATTCATTACAATCCTAAACATTTACAAAACAAACAAAGGGGCACACAATTTTGTACAATAAACAATCTGAAACTCACAGGTTGATGCTAATATAGTGAAAGTGTACAACTCCAATAACCGCTCTTGCTGATAGGTTATCTGGACACAAACTAAACAGAGAAACTCTGGAGTTAAATGACATCATAAATGAAATGAACCTAACAGAATATTCTATGCCAACACTAAAGAATTTACTTTCTTCTCAGCAGCCCATGGAACTTTTTCCAAAAATGACCACAATATAAGTCTCAACAAATATAGGAAAACTAAATATCCTGCATCTTCTGGTCACAAGAGTATAAAGCTGAATTCCAACAACAATAGAAATGGCATAAAGCAGACAAACTCATGGAAACAAGGTACTAAATGAAAATTGGGTCAAGGGAGAAATCAAAAAGGAAATTTAAGCCAGGCAGCAGTAACACATGCCTTTAATCCCAGCACTAGGTAGACAAAGGCAGTCAGATCTAAGTTCAAGGCCAGCCTGGTCTATAGAGCAAGTTCTAGGACAACCATGGGGGTGTAAAACTTCTTAAAATTGAATCAAAATAGCCGGGCAGTGGTGGCGCACGCCTTTAATCCCAGCACTTGGGAGGCAGAGGCAGGCGGATCTCTGTGAGTTCGAGGCCAGCCTGGGCTACCAAGTGAGTTCCAGGAAAAGGCGCAAAGCTACACAGAGAAACCCTGTCTCGAAAAACCCAAAAAAAAAAAAATGAATCAAAATAAAAACACAACATAACAACATACCAAAATCCATGCAACACAGTAAAGGCAGTCCTAATAGGAAGGTACTTGAATGCTTAAAAAAACAAAAACAAGAACACCCAAACAAAGTAGACAGGAAGAAATAACACAGGGCTGAAATTAATGAAACAGGAAAGAAAAACAACACAGAATCAATGATGTAAAGAGATGGTTCTTTGGGGGAAAAAAATTAAAACAACAAAATTGACAAACCTTTAGTCAAATTAACCAGGAAGGATCTAATCCAAATTGGATCCAAATTTAGAGAAGAGGGCTAGAGAGACAGCTCAGAGGTTAAGAGCATTAGTTGCTGTTGCAAAGGATCTGGATTTGTTTCCCAGCACCCACATGGTCGCCCACAATCATCAATAATTTCAATTCCAAAGGATCCAATGCCCTCTTCTGGCCTCCATGAACACCAGGCACACACATGGCACACAGATATACTTGCAGGCAAAGCACTCATACACAGCCAGGCGGTGGTGGCGCACACCTTTAATCCTAGCACTCAGGAGACACAGCCAGGCAGATCTCTGTGAGTTCAAGGCCAGCCTGGTCTACAGAAAAAAAGACCCAGGACAGGCACCAGAAACCTTGTCTTGGGGGAAAACAAAAACAATAAAACACCACTCATACACATAATTTTTAATTGTAATTAGAAATGAAAGGGAGACATTACAACACAAAGTCAGTATTTCCAAAATCACAAAAAACTCAACAAAAGAAGAAAATGATAAGCCAGCACCTCTGATAAATACAGTAAAAGTTCTCTATATTTGCAAGCTGAATGCAGGCATATATGAAAAGATCCATCAACCATGATTGAGTCAGCTTCATCCCAGAGATGTAGGTATGTTTCAATATATGTAAATCAATAAACGGAATCCACCATATAAACAGACTAAAGGACAGGAACCACATGATTATCAGAGGCAGAAAAGGCCTTTACCGGGGCTGGAGAAATGGCTCAGAGGTTTAGAGCACTGTCGGCTCTTCCAAAGGTCCCGAGTTCAATTCCCAGCAACCACATGGTGGCTCACTACCATCTGTAATGAGATCTTGGGCCCTCCTCTGTATACATAATAAATAAATAAATCTTTAAAAAAAAAAAAAAAAAAGAAAAGGCCTTTACCAAAACCTAACGTCCCTTCATGATAAAAGTCCTGAAGAGACTAGGGTTACAAGGGACAAATCTCAACTTAATAAAGGCAAACCATAGCCAATATCATTCTAAACTAAAATCAGGAACAAAACAACTATCTTGTTATAGTCATAGCTAGAGCAGATAAACTGAAGATCAAGAAGATACAAATAGGAAAAGAAGAAGTCAAAGTAACGGTATTGGCAGACAGTATGATTTTAAACATTAAAGATGCCACATCTTTACACATCTACAGCTCATAAATACATTCTCAAAACTGGCAGGATATAACATTAACACACAAAACTCAGCAGCCTTCCTATATAGAAACAACAAACATGCCAAGAGAGAAATAAAACAGCATTCATATAGCACACACACACACACACACACACACACACACACACACACACAATCTCAGAATAACTATAAAAGTAAAACATATAAAATAAAAACTTTAAGACATTAAAAAAGAAATCACAGACGTTCCTAGAAAATAGAAAAACCATTTCAAGAACTCCCTGAAACTAACCAGATTCACTAGGCCTCTCTCTGCCAGAATAAGAAGAGCCCAGCTCAAAGAAGATTCTTGAACAAAAAGAGCTGCCTGGAAGAGGTTTAGACCAACTGAAACACCTAGAAAGACACTCTCCAACCTGTTGAGCTGCCTGCAGGCTGTGCAGTGTGCTCCAGGCTCCCAGCTTTTGTGAGCTGTCACCTGTGCGAAGGTGGGCATTGGTGATGTAGCTGCCTCTGAGTCATTCCTGATCTTGTAAGTGACCCTCACCCACAGTAACCCCAATAAAACTCACTGGTTCACCAAGTTGGACTTTGGTGATATCTGTACTTTGGTCTGTTTTGAGTCTATCTGGGGTGAGAAGATGAATGTGTTTCATCTACCCAGGAAACATTTTGTCACATAATAAGTACAGGCAGACAAGTACAAACAGGTGGCCGTGAATTTCCCAATACATTTTTTCATCCCCTATACTTTTGATTCTCTTTCTTTGTACAAATCACTTGCAAACTTCAGAAAGTTCATCACACTGACCAGTGGCAGAGATAATGTCTCTTCTTAACTTATGGTTTATCTCCTCTTAGACCAGAAGCCTAAAGCATGGTTCTAAGTCTATGCAGTAACAAAATCTAGCAACACAGGAAAATAAGCTGATCACTAATAAGAACAAACAAGATAGCAGGCTAATATCACTGATATTTTGGATAGAAGCAAATTAAGTTAAGAAAAGCAATAACTGGGATGACCAATGTTTAAGCTCCCCTAAACAAGGTGCACACCACCAATGTTAACCCTCAACTCTAATTAAACAAAACAACAACAACAACAAAAACCCTTTCATACTCACCTTCTTTATCAGTAACCGACCAGGAATACTTCTGAAAAGGCTTACTAGATGGAAGAGGGTCCATCTCCAGCACTTTATAAATCTGGCCAAAGGCTGATAGTCTAAGTGCATGCTAAAGAATAAAACATTATATTTAATGAAATCTCAATAACCATTCTTGCTTATATGACATTTAACTCAAATGACATTCTTTACATACTGTTATTATACTGGTAGAATTCCGTAACTTAAACATACAAGAAATGTAGCCACACAGAACAATTCAGAAATGGAAATTATGGTATCTTTCTAAGCAATCAGTGATACACCAGTTTCATACCTGTGCACTATGAGTGATTTCTTCTTTTTGCTGAGTGGTCATGTAGCTCAGAGCATCTGTTGGGTCTCGCTCACAAGGATCATGAAGGCCAGGACCCCCTTTGGCAAAGGCAAGGAAAAATAAAAATTTAGAAATGAGTTTAGAACATAGCAAAATAACAAAGAGAGAAGAGAAAAAACTGTAGAACTAAGTTAAAAGTCTGCTCATATAAGTAGAGTATTAAGGACAATCTGTCATTTGCAGTGTTAGCACCTGTCATTTTTTTACGGGAAGTCACCTAATACCAAAATGAGCCTTACTCCAAGAATTTACAACAACATGATGAAACTTTAAATAGATTACATATTTAATTTTTCTAAATTTAATAACAGACTTGCAACCAAAATGAACTTCATACTTTTCAAATAAGCATTTACATTTCCAGATTCAGACTTCTAGGTGAAACAAATGCATAGCAGACACAGTATCTATTAGTACCCTTTATGTTAGTACATATAAAACACAAATTAGAACTATGGAAAAGCTTTACAGCACTCTTCCACACACAAACATTCGAGCTGCTAAAATTCCAAAGATCACAACTCCTACACATCATTTTCCTCTGCAGAGGACAAACATTTAGCATATGTTTAGATAAATTAACTAAAGTAAGACTTTTTTCTTATTCTTCTGCCTTGAGAGTTTGAAACCCTTACCAGGAAGTAGTATTCCAGATGCCAAACACTCCATTACTCGTCTCAAGGCCTCCCCAGCGCCCAAAGGTCTATTACAAGTACCTATAGACTTTTCACATATAAGCTCTAGTGGCTAGAAGATATTAAATTACAAATTAGTACATGCACCAAGTGTTAAAAGGATTCCAGTTAAATGTGAGCTGACATTTCTATCTAAGGGAAGCCAAAAAAGTATAGACAATTTAATATTTAAGGTCCATTTTTAACTCTTCCCCCATGATTATCTACTCTGATGCAATCATTTCTTAAATCAAGAATTTTTAGATATATTCTGAAAAATATTTGAGACAAAAACTTTATGGTTTTTTAGAAAGAAGAAAATGAATAAATTACAGTCATATAATTCATTTAAGATTAACAAGTTTTAATATGAGCAATAGCTAATAAATAACCAAGGTAGCAACTGGTCTATCTAAATCCCACTTAAGTTAGGAAACACTCACATGATTTTAATCAATTTGCCCTTGCCTAAACAAACAAAATGATTCCAATATCCCTGTTAGAAAATCCATTCCTCAATTGAAACACACTGATCACAGATAAGTTTTTTTTTAATGAATTCCAATTAGCAAATAATTTACTGGTTACCAAGCAAACCAAAAAATCAAGTTATGAGAAATAGCAAGTTATAGTTCAGAAAGGCAGGTTTTTAAGCACTCAACTATAAAAGTTGAGTTCCTTCAAATAGCCTTCTCCAAGAGCAACAATTATAATAAACAAAGAACTACACCACTGTATTAGATACACTGAAAATTATGAAGCTGCATAAATATTCATAATTGCTCATTATTTTATAAATGAACCTTTACAACTTTAAGTTATTTTCATAAAATTGTAACTTATAGTCCTGACTGGATCAAGCATAATAACTTCCAAATTAAGTCAGTGTTACAATATATGTTATGTCTCTAATTAGTAATTAATATCAGGCAAACACTGCACTTAACCTAATTGCTATGAAATACATTGCATTTAACCTAACACGTTGGATCTGTGTCTACAATTCATGAGAATTACAAAGACACCAGTCTATCAGAGAGTCTCCACAGAAATGTAACAACACAATGAGGGCAATGGACCAGCCAAGAAGGCGATCAGCAGCAGCAAGTGATTCATGAGTGACATCAATCCAGAGTAAAAGCAAAACAGGACTTACTTCTAAAAGGTATAAAACCTTTAGATCGGGATTGTGTGTGTGTGTGTGTGTGTGTGTGTGTGTGTGTGTGTGTGTGTGTGTGTGTGTGTGTAGAGAGAGAGAGAGAGAGAAAGGGAGAGAGATTTGCAATTTTCATATACATATATCAAGTCTAAAACACAAATGACAAGACAAAAGAGACAAGTTATATGCATAAAAGAATTTATAAAATTGCATAATTAATTCTAGGGCAAAAAAAGACAATGTACACCTTAATTAACTCAGAAGACAGTCATTCTATAGTAACATCATTTCTAGAATTTCCTCTGCTGTAGCTTCAGATTTGTTTTTAATCACATTTAAGTACTTACCCATCCTTTCAATGGTGCCCATGTAGGTACTCTGTTGCACAAATCACGCAGAATGCGGAGGACAATTACACATGATTTTAATCCATTTGCCCTTGCCTAAAACAAACAAAATGATTCCAATATCCCTATAAAAATCCATTCCTAATTTGAAACACATTGATCATGGATAAGTTTTTAAAAATGAATACCAATTAGCAAATGATTTACTGGTTATCAAGCACAAGTTATGAAAAATAGCAAGTTCAGAAAGTCAGGTAAAAGGAATATAATATAAAAATTCTCTTTGTAAACTCATGGCAACCCTATTCCAGGCACTATCTTAACTTTCAGCTTTTCCTTGTTTAGATTTCACAAGCCACTCTCCACTATTCAGACTAGTAAGCCAAAAAAAATAACATGATAACAAAACACTGAGACACAGCTCAGTGGATAAAGTGCTTCCTATGCAAGCATGGAGGCTTGAGTTCAATTCTCAGAATCTATGTTTTAAAAGCCAGGTGTGGTGGCACACACTTAGAATCTCAGCACTGGGGGAACAGCAGTGGAGGATGCCTGGGGCTTACTGGCCAGTCAGTGTAGCCTACTTGATGAGTTGCAGATCTCAGTGAGAGGCCCTTTTTCAAAAAAAGTAAGGTGGAATATTATTTTAAGGTGTGTTACCTTTTGTTTATGTTGCATATGTTTAACTCTGTGAAGCTGTGTTACTGTGCCTGTCTAAAATATCTGATGGTCTAATTAAGAGCTGAATGGCCAATAGCAAGGCAGGGGAAAGGATAGGTGGGGCTGGCAGGCAGAGAGAAGAAATAGAAAAAGAAATCTGGGGGGAAGAAGTAACCAGAGAAGGAGGAGAACTTTAGGGGTTAACCACCAAGCCACCCAGCTACACAGCCAGACAAGGAGTAAGAAGGAAAGACAAGGTATACAGAAATAGAGAAAGGAAAAAGCACTGAGGCCAAAGATAGACAGGAATAATTTAAAGTTAAAAGTTGGTAAGAAACAATCCAAGCTAAGGCTGAGCATTTGTCATTAAGTATAAGCCTCCATGTATGGTTTATTTGGGAGCTGGGTGGTGGGGGGCAAACAAACAACACATTTTGGAGCCCAACATGGAGCTCAAATTTCCATAGGGCCTGAGAAAACTTAAAGAAAAAAAAAAAATACAGCTCCTTTAAGAGTTTCTGCCAGACACTAAGCCCTTGAGCAGCTAGTATGTTAAGTAGGACAAAAACTAAGTAAAAATGCTTGCCACAGAGCAAGATTCAGCATTCTAGAACTCTGGGAAAGTAGAATGCAGTTCTCAGTTACAAACCTCCGACCAGGCCTGTGAACTTTAGGCTTCACTTTCACAACCCGAGAAGCAGGCAAAGCCAGTTGAGAACCACTCATGGAGGATCCAAGTGTAGGTTAGCAGTTTAAAGGTTTGCTTTCATGGTTAAAAAATGCTAAAAGATATGCAGTAAAAGAAGTCCAGATGGAAAAAAAGCTCTAAACAGGTTCCAGTATGTTTTACAATGTGTGTAGGCTTAAGAAAGAAAGAATATGGGTATAAACAGTCATAAAAAGAAAGAGTTTAAAAATAAAGTCATTAAATAGAGAGTAAAAGAAAAAAGCCATGCAAGATGGGAAATAGACAGGGAGTCTGGATCCTGTATGTTATTGTGTTGAGTTTGAATTTTTTGATTGTTGAGAAGCAAAAGACAGGTGTTAAGAAACATGGGATTGTGAACTGGACTGCTAAACTGAACCAATCTAGATACTTTAGGAATGCCTTAAATAAAAAGAAGTAAAAAATCTATTTGACAAATAGAAATCAAAAATGCTTTGGAGTTTTGTTCCCATGGGAGATGAAAGGTTGGGGATTTCTTCAGGAATATTGATCATGTGTGATCAAGGGAGACCTCCTGAATCTTGACAGGTGATATCTATTCAGCAAAGGTTACTGTTGGTCTTCCCACAACTTGGCCATTATCTCAAACTTTCTCAGGGACCCCTAAAGAAGATGCTTTTGCCCACAGCCAGCAAGAAACAGTCTAGAGAAAACTATGCCCACATTCCCAAGAGCTGGGGGGTATGGGTGGTTTTTGATTATTTGGTGGGTTATGGATGTTTGATATCATTTAGAATATGGTATACTGATACAAATTTATGTTTTGTTATATATATTTCTACACTTATTTAAAGGACTTTTGTATATTGATGTAAATTTAAGGTCATTTTTGTTATAACATACTGTATATATGTTCCTACTCTTGTTTAAAGGATTTTTGTATATTGATACAAATTTAAGGTTATTTTTGTTACAACATATTGTATGCATGTTTCTATTTTTGTTTGAGGTATTATGCCTATGCAGTTCATTTGGAAATACAGGGTGAAATTGTAGTTTTTGAAAGTTACTATTATAAACTATATAGGATAATCAGGAACATAAGTTAGTGGTTAGCCATTTATAATAGTCAAAATTATAAATGTTAAGTATGCTTTCCAGATCATATAGATATATTTTAGATGGATGGATAGAAAGAAAGAAAGAAAGAAAGAAAGAAAGAAAGAAAGAAAGAAAGAAAGAAAGAAGAGAGAGAGAGAGAGAGAGAGAGAGAGAGAAAGAAAGAAAGAAAGAAAGAAAGAAAGAAAGAAAGAAAGAAAGAAAGAAAGAAAGAAAGAAAGAAAGAAAGAAAGAAAGAAAGAAAGAAAGAAAGAAAGAAAGAAAGAAAGAAAGGTCTTCAAACCTTTCAAAGACCTACAGAGTATGGCATTTAAAATGTCTTGTTAACTTAGGGCTTTTCATGACAGTAAGACACATCTGTTTCTGGAAGTACCAATTTACTTCAGAGATGATGGGCATCGAAGAAACTCCTTATGGAGTTTGCTTTCAATATGGCAAGGCTAGCCATTTGGGCAAGAAGTTGCTCTTGCCTGGATTGCTGGACAGTATGTTGTATAAACTGGACATGCCTGACCCACAGAAAAGTGACTGCTGAACTTTTCAAAACAAGGGTGATAGCCCTTCCAGGGTTCCTGCTTCACAGAAGAAACTGCCAAACACAGAGGAAAGTGACTATTAAACTTTACCAATATAGGTGGGACAGTCTTTCAAATTTCTTGCTTCATTGAAAAGTCTGCCAGATACTATGGACCTGTAGGCTGAAGATGGATGCTCCAATGTTGCAGAGAAACTTTGGGTGACTATCCAGGCAGTCATATTTCTCTGTCATTTCTAGGTTTTTTGGAAGTTGTTTGCAATGTATTTATTGTTTACTCAAATAATATTATATCCTTCTGGGGTTTTTGATGGAGTTGAAGACTAGACACTTAAAAGTTGCAGTTTTTCTTAAATATGATAAAAAGTAAATTAAGTATGAAATTTTGGATTTACTAAAATAAGATAGATTATTGAATATTTTCTTAAATTTACCAGACACAAATGAATTGGAATTCAGTACACTGTGAATGTAATCTTTACTTGACAATTTTTCTTATTGTATACAGTCTTACTATGTTCAAGTTAAAACCTTTCATTTTTGTTTAGAAAAAAAAAAGGGCGGAATGTTGAGGAATACTATTTTAAAGTATGTTACTTTTGTTTGTGTTGCATTCATTTAACTCTGTGAAGCTGTGTTACAGAGCCTGTCTGAAACAACTGACAGTCTAAAGAAGAGCTGAACGGAGGAGAGCAAGGCAGGAGAAAGGATAGGCAGGGCTGGCAGGCAGAGGGAAGATATAGAAGGAGAAATCTGGAGGGAAGAAGTAGCCAAAGAAGCAGGAGAACCCAAGAGCCAGTGGCCCAGCTACACAGCAAGCCACAGAGTAAGAAACAAAGGAAGTATACAGAAATAGAAAAGGAAAAGCCCAGAGACAAAAGATAGATGGGATAATTTAAGTTAAGAAAAGCTGGGTAGAAATAAGCCAAGCTAAGGTCAGGCATTTATAATTAAGAATAAGCCTCCATGTGTGACTCATTTTGGGAGCTAGGTGGTAGGCGCCCCAAAAAGGGCAAAAACAAACAACACGGGTGGCTCCTGAGAAATGACACTGAGTTGACCTCTGGCCTACACACACACACACACACACACACACACACACACACACACACACACACCACAATTGAAGCTATTCTAGGTACTTTATCCAAAGAATCTAATTTATTCCAACAATAACTCTATGAGCTACAAAGTATCTCCGTTTCATATAACACACAGAAAACATTAAGTGGAAGGTTTTCCAAATAAAATCAACACAGAACAGTAAGGAAATAACAAAATGCCAACCTGAAACCATTTGGCATGTCGAAGAGAAGCCAAGGCATTTAGGCATTTCTGCCTGTCCAGTAGGTCCGGAGGGTCTTTCATCATAACATTTTCTAGTAGCAAAATGGGATAAAGGAAAACAGATACAGTTTGAAAGGGGATTCTTAAGAAATTATCAATAAAAACCAAAAGAAAGCAGCATTTGTTATAAGACTCCAAAAATTTTCATAACTTGGTTATTTTGCTCTTTTTTAATTAAGTGCACATTATTTAAATAAACAGTCATCAAATTCTGTGAAAAAGTACAAGGAAAACTAGAAGAATTCATTCAGCAAAGGAATCAGTGACCACTGCTTCTTATAATCAATCAGGTATCTTATTAATGAACATGTATACCATCAAGGAAAAAAAATACATAGCACTTTTTCATTTGGCAAGCTACAAAAAAGGGCATCTGGGAATAATAGCAATAAAAACTTTTTTTTGTTTGTTTGTTTTTCATGACAGGGTTTCTCAGTGGAGCTTTGGAACCTGTCCTGGAACTCGCTCTGTCCTAGACCAGGCTGGCCTCAAACTCACAGAGATCCGCCTGCCTCTGCCTCCCAAGTGCTGGGATTAAAGGTGTGTGCCACCACCATCCAGCAATTAAAAACTTTTTAATAGAAGAAAGTTTGATCACTGATCAGAGTCTAAAAAAGTTGGACCTCTTATGTAATAGTAAAGTTGGATAAGCTGAAAGTATACTGTGTGTGACCAAAAAAAGAAATTATTTACTTCTATACAACCCCAGTCACTAAAATAACTACCACTAGAAACTTGACTACACTAATGAGAATCTCAACAGTTACCTTGAAGTTCATTCAGTATTTCTTTTTGGAGCCAAATTTTTAAAACTACAAATATAAAATAAACAGAAATGTATTTCATATTTATTGATCTCTTTTTCTTTAAGGCAACTCATAGACTGCTACATAACCATGGTCATTTCATTTGCCTTACATTTCACAATTGTTTGAGATGGTCAAAAGCAGCAAAAATGAAACATGGTAAACAATAAACCCACATACTTGAGATGTTACATGATACTAAATCTAAGTTTCTATCACCAAATTCATTTCTACTAAGTATAGAGAAGCAGGCTTGTCAACTTTTCAAGTCTTGATGCATTATTTAAAAGCATAGTTCTACAAATGGATTCCTACAGAAGAATTGTCTAACCCTGAGTCAGATTCATCATTCTCTCTTAGGAACGCTTTTAAATATGTATCCTGCCAACATTTCTCAATATTCTCATTAAGAGTAGATATGCAGTATACAGCATGGTCCAAGAGATGTAAATATCTTTAAATGGTGCACAAGAACATGGACACTTTTTTGATTCCTTAGTTATCAGTGACTCTATAGTGGTAAATTTAGTGTTTATTCTACTAATTAAAATATTTCTAAACCTGAAGGCATAATGCCCAACTAAAACCACAACTATAAAAGGAAGAACTGTGGGTCCCCTGTACTGCTGCAACACTAACCAATGAAGTGCTACACACTTACTTCCTGCCAAGTGAGCTACACAGCAGATGTCTGCATTGTTTCCTATTAATCACTGCCAGCAAAAGCAACGCTAGGTCTCATTTCATTAATCTCTACTAACAAAAATCACAAGCTTCTAAAAGAATTATCAATGTGGAGTTGTTTATGAACCCAAACAAATATGGTACTCACAGGTGATCTAGCTCCTGAACTTGTGTTTACAGGCACAAACGATACAACTGAGTCACTTTAATGTTTTATCATCAAATTGTCAATACAAGCATCTGTGTAAAGCTCATATAGAAGATAAAATATTTCTAAATGAGTTATTAGAGTACTCTTATTCTTTTATTTTGTTTTGTTTTTCGATACAGAGTTTCTGTGTGTAGCCCTGGGTGTCCTGGAACTCACTCTGCAGACCAGGCTGGCTTCGAACTCAAGAGATCCACCTGCCTCTGACTCCCGAGTGCTGGGATTAAAGGCGTGCACCACCACCGCCTGGCAAATTATTAGAATCTCTTGAAAGGTAAATATGACAAGGTAAAGAAGGTAAAGGTAAATATGACAAGGTAAATATGAAAGGTAAAGATTGACTGACTGCTATGGAACATAATCCAAATTGGTTAATTTTTTTTTTGTTATAACTTCAATTTTTAAATGAACAGTAAAGAGTGTTAAGTTTTATTCTACCTATCCTATTGAGTCGAAATGTCAGAAAGAGGGTGACAAAGGAAGAGGGGCATAGGAAGGAAGAGGGGATAGATAGAGGTAAGATCTAAGAAGCCAGAACTCTTTGTTCATCTTGTCAAATGGCTAAAGATGGTAAGTACCTTATCCTAATTGTGACAGATATCTGCAATGGTGACAAGAGAAAGATATTTTTTATTTCTTTCATCTCAAAATGAGATTACTACTATAAACTCTTACTTTAAAAAAAAGTCAAAACATCAGCTTGCTATAGTCAACATTTGGAAACAGATTTTACTAAAAAAAAAAAAAAAAGATGAAAAGGAAAAGCACTGAGAACTTGCAGCAGATTCCGCTCACACTGACATCAAAATGGCCATGTTTCTTCACGCTCTGAGAGTCAAAAGATCCAAAATGTTTTACTATTCATAAAGCTGGAAAGAGCAGAGGTGTAACAATACATTTTATTTTGAAAGATTTTTGTATTATGTGACACACAAGCATATGGCATTACAGCGCTACTTATCAGCCCAGCTTCTCTATTTCCTTTCTATAGCTAGTCATATAGTTTTACATATTTTCACTGACTAAAAAAAATTAATGTGGCAATCACAGAACTACTAATGGGAAAATAATGACCCTCCTGATAGAACCTCAAGTTTAATATTTCAGGACCTTAATACAGTTTTGTGTGTGTGTGTGTGTGTGTGTGTGTGTGTGTGTGTGTGTGTGTGTGTGTGTGTGTTTCAACTTTATTAGGTAAGCAGAGATTTTACTTTTAAAAAATATATTTGTCATTAATTAATTAAAAATAGCAGAACTGCTGGGCTTGTGGTCTAAATACTTTAAATCCCAGCACCCTCAGAGACAAGTGGATGGTATCCAGATCAGCCTGGATTTCCAAGCCAGGGGTACATAAGAAAACCCTGTCTCCCTGCGCCCCCAAAACAAACAAAAAAACCTAAATAAATAAATAATAAAGTGCAGAACTATGATCCATTTCACTTGCTTTGTAGGAAACATAAGAAATAGCATAAAATGGACAAGTATTAACAAAAATGCCAAATGCAAAGAAAAATACCGCTTTTAAAAATGTTTTTGTAGCCTGCCATCACCATGTATGTATGTGCACTGGAACAACATTATATGCATCGATGGAAGCACTGGAAAGAGGCTGTCATTCGTAAACCTGCTGCCTGGTTGGAGGCTAGTTAGATCAGTGACCAGAAGACACTGCTCTGCAGTGTTTTCACACAATTTTTCTCAGTGCCTTACATGCAGACTATCTGCCCCGTTAACAAAACACTAGCCTGTAGAGGAGGAACAGGGAAAGCCAGAAATGACTGGCTGTGTTATATGTCTAGACCCCGCTCTTGAAAAGTAAAATAATTGAGCTGGGGGTAGCATGGCAAGCTCCATGACAATCTGGACAAAGCCTACCTCTCAGCTCATCCTGACAGAATCTTTTAGTATGTCTGAGGATATTCTTAAAATCTCCTTTCTCTCAATTCCTTAAAGCTTTCTGGAAAGACATTATGCTTGAACTATACTGTTCATGAAAAACATAAGGACATGGTAATATGAACAAACACATGTAGCAATAAGGTGGAACTGTCCCTTTCCTAGTTGAATTATGCCACCAATGCTATCTTTGTGACAGCAGAGCACCGGAAAGAAAATGACCATGTTTTCTCTGCACAGTACATATCTGGCACCTGGGGAAGGGAGGAAAATAAAGCCTGCAGCACAAGTATGGAACAATCTAATGTCATGACCCTAGCAGGAAACATACCAGTGAACCTCTGCCAAAAAGAGTCAGAAATACACCCTGGCATCAATAGGTGAAAAAGAACTCACTTCTCTATCATGCTGTTGACTCTACTCAATACTAATGACAGAAAAGACTTTATTTTTCACTATCTGCTTGGTTTAAAACCACAATGTAAACATAACTTTAAAAAATTTATCACCTCCCCCAATAGCAAATATATTTCTAGTTTAAAGTAACAAGCACCAAGGCTTGTAATGGCTTTGTAATGGTCAGAAAGAAACAATCAGCTAAAGTGTACATGTAGCAACCCCAGGAAGGAAGGGGGAAGAGGATTCCATACTGGACTCTTACAGGATAGCTGGCCAAAATACAGTTACATTCCTGCTTATAACAGAGCAACAGCTACCTCCCTTTTAGGGCTACTGTGAGATTTTTTTTTTCCTTAAATAAATCATATATGAGGATTATAACATGAAGGGCATAATATTTTAACAGAAATACATCTTCAGTAAATATTATTTAAGCCATGCAAGATGCTGCTTATTGTTAACTTTCCTTTTTATACACTGGACTATATTTTCTCAGATAATATGCTGACTGAGAATTCCCTGTGAAGATTCATGTGTGGTACTCTCTGGTAATCTACCTCTGTATCAGGTATGATTCTAGGTGCTTAGGATAAAGGACAGGTATAGGAGGAGGTGGGGGAGAGGGGGAGATCTGCCATCCAAGGAACAGAGCTACACAATAATCCAGCTTAGAGTATACTGCATACTGGCTAACACTGGATTTCAAGTGTGGTTTAAAGTTTAGCTATGTGGATGATTGTGGAGGGGCAGCACACAGAAGGTTTAGGCAGAAGGATATCTGCGAGTTCAAGGCCAGCCTGGTATATCAAGCTGATGTATTTAGTGAGTTCCAGGGCAGACAGAGCTAGCAAGTCCTTGCCTCAAAATTAGATAGTTGGATAGGTAGGTAGCTAGGTAGAAAAATAGATAGATGATAGATAGATAGATAGATAGATAGATAGATAGATAGATAGATAGATAGACAGACAGACAGATAGACAGATAAATGGATAAATGAATGTATGAATGTTCGGCTATGTTAAGGTTCAACTGTCTAAACACAAGCTGGTGTATTTATTGAGTTTCAGGGCAGACAGAGCTAGCAAGTCCTTGGAAAGAAAGAGAGAGAGGGGGTGGGGGGGAGGGGGGGGAGGGAAGGGAGGGAGGGAAGGGAGGGAGGGAAAGAAAGAAGGAAGGAAGGAAGGAAGGAAGGAAGGAAGGAAGGAAGGAAGGAAGGAAGGAAGGAAGGAGGAAGGAAGGAAGGAAAAGAAAGAGAGAGAGAGAGAGAGAGAGAGAGAAAGAAAGAAAGAAAGAAAGAAAGAAAGAAAGAAAGAAAGAAAGAAAGAAAGAAAGAAAGAAAGAAAGAGAGAAAGAGAGAAAGAGAGGAAAAAAGAAAGAGAGAGGGAGGGAGATATATACATACATACATACATACATACATACATACATACATACATACATACATAGACAGACAGTTCGGCTATGTTAAGGTTCAACTGTCAGAACCTAATGTGATCACATCACTCTGTTGAGACAGTTTGAGTAGGTAGCTGAGTGATTTCTGAACTTCAGTATTTAGAAGTTAGTTGCATATGCCACTGTATATGGAGTCTCTCACTGAACCCTGCAGACAACTTACTGTTTCTTTATTATCTTTATTTTGAAGTTAAGAAGTATGCCCAATGTCACACAACGCTAATAGAATGAAAAACTGAACACACAGATATTATACAGCAAGAGCTGTGCTTTTTCTCTTGTACTTTTGTTTTTTTAAAGGAAATACACAATACTAGGGAAATGGTCATTCCACGAGGCCTTCTAGTATTGGAGCATGCTAACACTGATAGCATAGAAGTCTTGCTTGTGACAACATTTTTTTTAAAAGGATAATCTTTTATTCACTCTTGACAACTTACAAAATAAATGGTGGTTTGATGTGAATGGTTATCTATTTCTACACAGAAAATATTCTGTCTGTTCTCAACCTTCCTTTCCTCTCGTTTAGATTCTGTCAAAGTCATTTAGCAAAGTTAAGAAAGGGAAGAAATAGATGACGTGTATCTACTGCAAACTGTGTATTTGGGAGTGGTAAATCAAGTCAGAATACTATGACAAAGTGTTATTGTTTAACTCTGAGAAAGAAAATGGACAGAAGGGAAGAGGACACTATCTGTCAGTGCCAGGTATCCCTGAAAACTCAATGTGCTTTGTATTTCCAATCCTATGGAGATGGAAAGGGTTACATCAAGGCAAAGAGTAGTGTCTAGGTGAACAAACAGAACTGCATAATCCAGATTGCAGATGCTCAATTATGTTGGATACTCCAAGATGCCCAGGAATATAGACAAAAATATGACAAAGCCCAGATTAGACAAAATGAATAAGCTGTAAAATATCAAGTTGGTCAGCAGGGCTGGGATATTAAGAACAGCAAAGCAAATCTTCCTGCCATTCAAAAAGAGAAGTAACATCTGTTAAACATCAGCTCCAAACTAACCTAAGCTCACATATCAGCTAATGAGTCAGCACATGGAGGCCTTTAGATCATTAGTAACTCAAAACACCTTCAACAAACACTGCAATTCTGTTTGACACAAATCCCATTCTATGATTAACAGTGCTCCACAAAGGTATAATACACTAAGAGCCTGTTTTCAGCTTCTCTGAAGCAAAATTAAGGTTGTTTTTTTTTAAGCAACAGGTTAAGCCTGAGGGAATCAACACTGACAGCTATACAAAATTCCCATGTGAGTACACAAAACTACAAGAGAAAAAGCTTTGTATTTTCCTGATACCTTCAAAGAGGTAACACAAGGAGCATATCAAACAAACACCTCTCAATAGAAAAATAATGTTTACAGCCAGGTGAGAGCGGCGCACACCTTTAGTCCCAGCACTGGGGAGGCAGAGGCAGGCAGATTTCTGTAAGTTTGAGGCCAACCTGGTCTACAGGGAAAGTTCTAGAACAACCAAGGCTACACAGAGAAACCCTGTCTCAAAACATCAAAAGAAAATTTTAAAAAAAAAATCTTTGAAAAATAATGTTTAGTATCACCTATGATTACAGCTCTACATAGAAATGGTTGGTTCTGTACGACAGGGTCAAGGAGAACACAGCTTACCAAAATTAACACATCTTGGTACACCAGAAACCAGAAGTCCTAGATCTGATGTTAGAAAAAATTAAGCCATTTAAGAGACTGGTTCTTCCAAGGTGCTACAGACATGTTGCATAAGGGGTAAAGATTGAGTATTAAACCCAATTATAGATTGGATGTATTTTTATTTAAATTATGTCTCAAAAATGTATCTGGTTTCTAAAAAATTTCTGATTTTAGTCGACCACACAACCTAACCCACCCCTCACTCAAAAAAAGAATTTTTTTTAAAAAAGATGACCATCTATTTTAGTTGCAGGATTCTATGATTCATGTCTAGGAACTAAAATTCAAAAATCTACTTCACAGTTAAGTGTGCCTTTTTCTATACTAATCAACAGTTTGAAGTAAACTACAAAACTGACCTATACTCCTTTTCACTTTAGTGGTACTTATGGCAAAGGGGTACGCAATGAGATTTGTTGAAATCTGACAAATGGAAAATGGCAAATATCCTACTGGCCCATATATACCATAGGCCTCTAAATTGTTACAACCGAGTGGCCAGTTGGTCCAACACAGGAAAAGTATCATGTGGCATGTTTCTTTGAACAGTACTAAGAGTACAAAAAAAGCCAACTTGACAAGATTAAAAAAAAAAAAAAAAGAAGCTCACCACACATATTTCATTACTTTTCAAAACTACCAACAGTTTTGGTATTTTAATACCAAATAACAGTTAAGGAATTTCTCATTCTACATTTATGAGCGTGACAGTGTCATACAGTGATTTTTTTTTTTTTTTTTGGACATACATCTTATTCAAAATGTAACAGAGTAAAAAGCTTCTCAAAAATTTACTGAAGGCAGGTGGTTGGCCCAAGCCTTTAATCCCAGCACTGAGGCAGTAGAGGCAGGCAGAGCTCTGTGAGTTCGAGGCCATCCAATTCTACATAGTGAGTTTCAAGCCAACCAAAACTATGCAGTAAGATCCTATCTCCAAAATAAAAATTTGCATGTGTATGTATGTGTGTGTGTGTATATATACACTCTCTGAAGATGAAAGATTATTGAGTAAAATATATTCACTAATTCTTTTTCATTATTCTATAAACCAAATCTACACAAAAGTAACCAAAATTTTTAAGGGTATATAATTATTAGAAGTCAAACACAACATGCAAGTGAGTAATTTCAAAATAAGCAAGCAAATTTAAAAATAATTGTTTTGAACCACATTTAATCCTGAATCTGACCAGTAGGCCAGTATAATAGAACAGGTTAGCAGATACCAGTAACTTGAAATTACACTAGACCAGGTAAAGGACTTCATCAAGATGTAAAAACATGAAAGCAGAGTTAAAGCAACACAGCACACAGGTCTCTGAAACTGAAAAATAGACTATGTAAAAACAAAACTTTAAAAATATCATGGGGTGGCATACACAAGCAAATGAAGTCTGTAACCTCCTAAATCTCAAGGATTAGTTAGTATAGTACAGAAAAGAGCTGTTAAACAAAACAAAACATAGATATGTATGTATGTGTATATATATATACACACATGTACCTCCATCCTTCTTCTCCAATTCGTCCCTAATTAAAGGCGAAGTAAGTATCACCTTCAAAGTCAGTGTGGGTTCTTTCGTGTTCCGAATTATAATAGAAGCTTCACTTATACATTGTTCCACTTGGTATTTCTCTTCTGTCAGTTTCTGAAAGTCACCAAGATATCAAAAACACTCAATCATATTAAAATCCCTAAAAGGGAAAACTTGTGCTAAGTTCATGAATATTACTAACTATTAGTATCACTAAGCCAAAGAGTAAATGAAATCCACAACTCTAACTAGTTCCTTACTTCAGGGATAACTTCTTTCAACTTAAGCAAATCCATTTTCCATCCCTCAAAAAAGGACCATAATGTCTACCATGTAGACAATTATGAAACAATATTTAAAACCACTTTTTCTTCAATGTAAAATGTCACCAACAGCGTTACAAGAGTATAATTATTCTTGAAATGATTCCTGTAAATTATTATACAGCAGTAGATAGCTTGAAATGCTCTCTAAAATTATAGCACTATTTACAGAACAATCGAAACTACTTGCCAAGGACTTATGAAATAGATTATACAAATTTCTTAAGTAAATCAAGAAAGTATGAAAGACTTACATTCACATGAAAGAATGAGTAGAAACAGTTGCCTCATATAATTACAATAGATCTCAGAAGTCATTCCACTGAGACTTATCATTATGAGATAATGCAAATGACATCCACAGGGAAATTTACATTGCTGCTTTTAACATACTTGGAGATAAACATACAATCCTAGGGCTTTCATAAAATAATCCAAATCATATATTAAATATTATTGGACATTAAATTATAACTAAATAAATCCTACAAGGCATTTCTTAATGATCAAGTTTAATATATATTAACTGACATAAAATGGGCTGAAGGAAATAATACAAGGTGTGTTCTAAAAGAACTTCATCATTTACATAAAATATAGTTTTAATATTAAGTACTTCCCAAAAAGTAAGAAAAAGAAAACTCATTACCCTAGTGTTGAACAGAAGAAGCCAAAGAAGGAAAAGACCTCACCATGAATGAAAGAACCAGAAGTGAAATAAACACACACACACACACACACACACACACACACACACACACACACACACACGTTTACATTCATTATGCCAATGGGGGAAAAATCATTAAAGTTATCTATTAAAGGGCTGGAGAGATGAGTTGGTTATAAAGTGCTTACCACACAAGCACAAAGACTCAAGTCTGATCCCAGCACCCACATAAAACAATAGACAGGGCTGGAGAGATGGCTCAGTGGTTAACAGCACTTGATGCTCTTGCAGAGGACCAGGGTTCAGCTCCCAGCACCCACATGGTGGCTCACAACCATCTGGAACTCCAGTTCCAGAGGACCTGATGCCCTCTTCTGGCTCCTTGAGCATCACATACATGGTGCACACAACACCAAATAAATATAAGTAACAGGCACAGTGGCACCTGCCTAGAAACCCTGAACTAGGGAAGTGGGTACAGATGAATCCCTGGGGCTTTATAGCCAGCCATCCTGCCTATCCTAATTAGGGAGCCCCAGGTCACACACCAAGATATTCTGTCTCAAAAACACGGTGAACAGTACTTGAGGAAGAGGAACACACGAAACTGTTATCTGATCTCCACATGCAAGTGTGTGCATGTACACACACACACACACACACACACACATACGAAGATACCTACTCAACCTGGAGAGATGGTTCAGTTGTTAAGGGTTGGCTGCTCTTCCTGGGTTCAATTCCCAGCACCTACAATACAACTCAGACCTGCCTGTAACTCCAGTTCCAGGAGACCTGACACCTTCACACAGACATAAATGCAAGCAAAGCACCAATGCACATAAATTTTTTTTAATTTTAAAATATCTATTGTAAGTCAAACTAAAATTGTCAATTATAAGACATATCCAAAGTAAATAAACATAGGAGTTTGGACTAGACTGACTTCAAAGATTACTGAGTTTGTCATCCTCTGCCTTCTTTGTTCAAAGAAGCTCTAAAATCACCCTGGAAAAGAATACAGAGAGAAAAGGGTGTATTTCCACCTCAATTATATTAAGATAGTAAATAACCAAACTGTTCCTAGAGTAAGTATTCAGAAAAGGTATTTAGTCTGTAAGAAAGGAAGGTCCTATCAGAGATTATTATTTCACACACACACACACACACACACACAAACACACACACACACACACACTCACAACTACTAGAGTAGTAGGACATTTGTGAAGGTCACACTAAAAATTATTTCCTGAAATATTACAATAATTATGTATGCTTAGAGAGAAATGTGAGTACATTTGTATAATTTACTCTTAACATCAATGGGCAATTAAGATTACCACTTTCCAATGAAATGTAGCTTCACCCAGATACAGAAAATTCATTGTTGGGAAGCTATAATTACTATGTTAAATTAAAGTATGTGTCTCATAATATCCACACCCTAAGTGTTAAAGCCTCTTTCACCTCTTCTAATATAACCCTTCAAAGATCTCAGAATATTTGTCTTTTTAGTCCTCTCTAGACTAGAAAGCACAAAGTTCCTAAAATTTGAGATGGTCTGCATAATCTATACTCTCTCTTGGGATTTGTCCTTGAAGACTTACTAGATCAACAATAACATTTTAAAACTGTGGTACCCAAAAATAAAGATCACTTGAGAAAGAAACAATGCAGAGTTCAACAAGTGCAACCTGCACAGAGAAAGCACTATTGTTTAGACTGGACTGTATCTTCAAAGCTAAAGAAATGGGATAGACTGTCAGAGTAATAGTATAGCAGGGTACTCCTTTTTTCCAGCCTGGAATACCTGAGGATGAATATGACAAAACAAGCCTCACTAATAGAGAACAGGAACCTAGCTGATACTTTAGTCATTACTTCATTATAGACTCAAAAGTAACAATGCTCATTGCACTAAAGTACAAACAGATAAATTCCTAAACAATAAAAACCTGGAACACGCATGGTGGTACACGCCTTTAATCCCAGCACTCGGGAGGCAGAGCCAGGTGGATCTCTGTGAGTTCCAGGCCAGCCCAGGCTACAGAGTAAGTTCCAGGAAAGGTGCAAAGCTACATGGAAAAACCCTGTCTCAAAAAAAACAAAAACAAAAAACAAAAAACCTGTTAACACAATGTATTGTCATAAGCCAGGTCTGGTAGCACACACCTTTAATCCTAGCACTGAAAAGATAGAAGCAAGTGAATATCTGTGAGTTCAAGGGCCAGCCTGGTTTATAATCAGAGTTCTAGGTCATCTTGGTCTACACAAAGTACCAGGACAGCCAGGGCTATGTAGGAAGACCCTGCCTCTCCTCAAAAAAAAAAAAAACCTAAAAAGTGTTATTAGCCCCAAACATGTTACTAAACTTACCCTATCAAAACCCTTTATCCTGTAATTCACTCAGCTTATCACTCTCCATCTTCAAATCTCACAATAGTTATAAAAGAAAGATGGAAAGAAGGGAGGGATGCTGGAAGGCAGGAAGAAACTAAATGCTTTTAACAGATTAAAAAAAAAAAACTGCTCTGGGCTAGGAAAATGGCTCAGTGGTTCAGGTCTTCCAGAGGACCTGGGTTCAATTCCCAGCAACCGCATGGCAGCTCACAACTGTCTGTACCTGCAAGATCTAACCCCCTCACAGACATACATGCAGGCAAATTATCAATGCAAATAAAAGTAAATAAATTAGTAAAAGAAGAAAAACACTGTTGCACCAAAATTAAAAATAGAAGTCAAATATAGTCTTATTTAGGAAAGTATATTTTCAGAATATACTTTCCTAAATAAGAAAACAGAATAAAATAGTATCCCAAAAGTTTATAAGAGCCTTTAAAGTCAGAACTTGATCAACAGAGGCATAAAAAAGTTTTGAAGTTCAGTTACTATGTACATGTACAATATAGAGAAAGTGACCCAGTAATAAACTATAAACAAATTACATAACTAGGGGGAAAGGCCACTTTTACACAATAGAATATTACTCAACAAATACTAAGTTAAGTTATATCATTTGCAAGAACAAGGATGGAACCAGAAAGCATCATGTGGACAAAATAAGCCAGGGTCACAAAGACAAATAGTATGTGCAGTTTCTTATTTTTTAAAGTTTTATTTATTTTCATTTAATGTGTATGAATATTTTGCTTATGTGTATGTTAGTCCACCACATGTGCAGTGCCCATGAAAGCCAGAAAAGGACATCAGATACCCTGGATAGTTGTGAGTCACCTTTGTGAGGGCTGGGAACTGAACCTGTGTCCTCTGCAAAATAGCAGGTGCTTTTAACCACTGAGCTAGTTCTCCAGACCCCACCTTTATGTTCTCTTTCTTATGAGAATCTAGAATTTAAAAAGGGGAAAGCAGGGTAGCAAGACAGCTAGCTCTAGTGGCTAAAGATGCTTGCTCCCAAAGCCTGATGACCTAAATTCCATTCTCAGAATCTACATTGTAGAGAGAACTAACTCTTGTATTTCCACAGCAAGTAAATAGTCAGGAGAAGCATTTGTTTGTTTGTTTGAAAGCAAAGGGAAGACATTTGCAAAGGAACAAGTAGAAGAACAGCAAAAGAAGGAAAAAAATAGGTGAATAGGATCAAAGTACATGGTCCATATGCATCAGAATCACCCAATAAAATCTAATATTCTGTACAATGAATATACACTGATTTTCCTATTTAATTTTTTTAAAACTTGCAAATTAAGCTGGGCAGTGGTGGCATACACCTTTAATCCCAGCACTCGGGAAGCAGAGGCAGACAGGTCTCTGTGGGTTTGAAGCCAGCCTGGTCTACAGAGTGAATTCCAGGACAGACAGGACTGTTTCACAGAGAAACCCTTATGGTGATATTGTGTTCCCCAATATATTGTGCACCCTAATAAACTTATCTGGGGTCAGAGAACAAAACAGCCACTAGACATAGAGGCCAGAAAATGGTGGCACACACACCTTTAATCCTAGCATTCTGGAGACAGAGATCCAAAAGTATCTCTGAGAGTTCAAAGTCACGCTGGAAATAGCCAGGCATGGTGACTCACACCTTTAATCCCAGGAAGTGATGGCGGGAAGCAGAAAGGTATATAAGGCGTGAGGACTAGAACTAGAGCCTGGTTAAGCTTGTAGGCTTTTAGTTCAGCTGAGATTCATTCTGGATTGAGGACTCAGAGGCTTCCAGTTTGAGGAAACAGGATCGGCTGAGAAGTTAACGAGGTGAGGTTAGCTGTGGCCTGTTCTGTATCTCTGATCTTTCAGCGTTCACCCCAATGTTTTATTAATAAGATCTTTTAAGATTCATGTTACAAACCCTGTCTCGAAAACCAAAAAAAAAAAAAAAAGAAAAAAAAAAAGAAACCACTGGTTTTTTGTTTGTTTATTTGTTGTTGTTTTTTTTTTTTAAGGCATCTGCCTTCATTTAGAAGAAATACAAATTTAAAAAGAAACAAAAGAGGGCTAGAGAGATGTCTCAGTGGTTTAGAGCACTGGCTGTTCTTTCAGAAGACCCAGGTTCAGTTCCCAGCACCAACATGTCAGTTCACAACTGTTGTTAATTCCAGTTCCAGGGGATCCAATGATGTCTTCTGAGCACCCATACACACAGGGAAAACACTCATACACATAAAATAAAAATCTTTAATAATACATTATTCTTCAAAAATGAATGAATGAAGCAAGCAAGCATGGGTGGACAAGTGAGCTTTGACCAACTCAAAAGTTTAGACTTACGGGATGACATCTATTTCTGTGACACAGATATGAATACAGCCTAAATTACCAAGAAGCTACAGGTAACACATAATTGAAATGAAAGACAATCTCAACTTCCTAATCATTGTTGAACACATCTCTGGGATAGGTGGCAAAGTAGGTCTTAAGGTAGCCAGAACCCAAGAGCAGGCCAGCATTAGAACTTTCTAAACCCAACCCAATGTGAAAACAATCTGGAAACCTAAGTGACTTTCCATAAACTTAACAAATGAGTGACTTTAAATTAACTCGTTCTTAGGACCTGCAAGAGGGTTCAACAGTCAAAGGCTATCAAAGCATGCTAACTTGATAGCCTGAGTTCAGTCCCCAGAATCCACACAAAGGCAGAAGGGAACCGGCCCCACAAAGTTGTCCTCCAGCTTCACATATTTACACACATATGCACAAATACACACACGCACAAAACAATAATAAATTAAAATTTTTAACCAAATCTTCCACTTTGTAAACATTTTTTAAGATCTATTTATTTCTTTATTACTTATGCAGTGTTTTGCCTGCATGTACACCTGCAAGCCAGAAGAGGGCACCAGATCTCATAATAGATGGCTATGAGTCACCATTTAGGATGCTGGGAACTGAACTCAAAACCTCTGGAAGAGCACTCAGTGCTCTTAACCTCTGAGACATCTCTCCAGCCTACAAATCTTCCAATCATTTTTACATTCAAAATAACTTTTAAAGTATCATTATGAAATTATCTACAGTTGTTTGGACACCGCACCCCCACTCCCACCCCCACCCCCCACCTCCTGAGACAGGGTTTCTCTATGAATCCCTGGCTGTCCTGGAAATCACTCTGTAGACCAGGTTGTCCTTCAACATAGAGATACCCCTGCCTCCACCTCCTGAGTGCTGGGATTAAAGGCATGTGCCACCACCACCTGGCTCCAAGAGTTTTATAATACTCAGAGACATACACAGTCTGGGGGTGGGGAGATGAAGAGTCTAAGCAAGACATGCCTGAAAGGTTTAAGATATTGGCCATGTGGTAGTGGCACACACCTTTAATTCCAGCACTTGGGAAGCAGAGGCAGATGGATTTCTGTGAGTTCGAGGCCAGCCTGGCCTACAGAGTGAGTTCTAGAACAGCTAGGACTGTTACACAGAGAAATCTTGTCTCGAAAAATCAAAAGACTGTATATTAATGTCCTTATTTTGGTAAATATATCCTGAGTATAAGTCACCAGAAATGTGCTTTAAATGTGAGTTCCTCACTGACCAAATCATGCTAGCATTCTTTTTTTTTATACCTATCTTTATACCTGACTTACCAATTCTTGTTAATAGTCATCAAGATCACTGTTTCTCAACCCTTTACAAATTCTCAAATGCAGTTAAAAAGTACTTACCTGAATCTGAATAGGAAGGTTATCTTTGACTGTATTTAGCAGGGTTTCCGTGGGTTTGTCTTTGCACATTAAAACCAGCTCCAAGTCCATATCATCTTTAATCAGCAAGCCTTTTGCAACCAAGCCAATCCTCATTACACCACACAATGTCCGGCCACCTTGATCCCTACAAATAAAAAGCCTGTATTATTATTTCTATAACCTATTTCTCAAGCTACAATTAATCATCACTTGGCTTCCTGAATACTTACATAAATAAACTATTATGTACACCCAGACATCCAAAAATCTACAAATTAAACCTCAGATTTAAGGCTCTCACATTTAAAGTTACTTTTCCCTAAAGACTGAACAAGGATCATATGTCACACTATAGGTATTTTAATTCATTATGACATCTCTTACTCAAGAATCCCAAGAATACTGTAACCCCTCCAACATTTTTTAACTGCTGTTTTTTAAACTTCTGTAATTTTTAGCAATAAACTAAAGAACCTATGAGAAAGACTGGGGGAAATGGCTCAGTGGGTGAAGTGCTTGCCATACAGTATGATGACCTGAAATCTAATCCCCAGCACCCACAAAAACACTGAGTGCAGGAACACTGGGGACGCAGCTATGGGAACATTCCCTGGTGGTTGGTGACTAGTGAGAGATGTTTTAAAATATTTTAAAGAATGTAGAAGAAAGAGAGAGACAGAGAAAGAAAACCCAACATCAATCTGTGGCCCCAACATGTGAAGCACACACGCCATGTACTCACACATGCACATACACACACCACAACACTATCCCAACACACATTATAAATAAAATTATTTTTTTAAAGTAACATGTCAATGCCTGAACTTAAACTCAGGAAAGCTGACCATAATACTCAGGCACTTTACATTCTGTGGTTGCTTCTCAAGGAAACTGTTACAATTAGAGATGGCAAGCAAGGTTTGATTTGGCTAGACTAGAGGGGTGCTGTTTAGAAGCAAGGAATCACCAGTTAGTCAGAAATAAGTGAAGTTGAGAATGAAATGAAGAAGAGAGTATATTGTGGTGCAAACTAGACAGGAAGTTAAAAATTAACTAGCTACTCAGTGCCTAAGCCATAGGGAAGATTCAATAAACAAAGATAGTGCAAGTTGAGATGGAGATAAGTGCAAGCAACTGTTAAGACTCTCTCAGTCATCTTGGGTTGTTCCTTACTCTACTGTCTCACCCTCTCTGGGTTCCTAATGTGTCCAGTCTGGTCTGCATAATCATCCTCAAAAATTTTGCCTTCAAAATAGTGTTGTGGTGTGTGTTTGTGCATGTGTGAGTACATGTTCAAGTTCTCAACTAGACTATTTGAATAACTCCTTCCTTATCAGCCTTACCTCTAGCACCTTTCATCTATTCCATGCAGAATACTATATAACCTCCCAAAACTGTTCTTTTGGATGACATCCCATGTATTTCCCTTCATGTCCCTCAGAACATTTCAACATTCAACACAGTAGTAGGCAGTCTAGAAAACTTCCTGGCTTCCTGGTTTGCATCTTGGCTCTATTACTGTGTGAGAAGGTGCTGCAAGCCGCAGGAAATCGTAATGAAATTCAGCTACTCTCACAAAAGCTACTACTTGGAAAAGCCAAGGACTTCTCCAAAGGTCAAGCCATGGCTTAAGAAGTCTTGGTGACGTTGCTCGACCAGGGGATTGCTATTGTTTGGGTTTATAACGGGATTCCTGGGAGACTTAGGAGGAACGTGGAGAACTTAGAGACGGAGAACGGAGAGGGATAAGGAGGATTTTGACCAGAGAGAACGTATGGATGAGATGGAAGATGAGAAAGAGTCAGATGGGGAAGTACTAGCTGGGTAAGAACTAGATGAAAAGGACCTAGATGAGGCAGAATTAAGACAAGAGACTTAAGATAGAACTTAGAGGAAGCAGCAGATAAACATAGAGAGAAATCAGGCAAGGAAGGAGCTAGGCACAAGAACAGAACTGAAACTGCATAAATAGGATGTTATGCCAGAGGAATTAAAGCAAGTGGACTATAGAACTCGGTGTGCTGAGATTCTATTTCCCAAAAACAGTCTTCACTGTTCACAGTTTCTCTCCTGAGCCCCTGGGAAGTATTAATATTAAGGCTGGTCCCTCTAATATTATACAAGAAGCAGGGATGAATTACACATACTTGATTTCTTTGAGCCTGCTTCCTTCTCCATAAAACAAGACTAAACCTTTTCTCATATAGCAATTCTCATAGAATTCAATGTAAGCAAGGAACTTTGTCAGAGGTTCAACATATATTAAAACCTCAGTAAATAATTTTCTTAAATGTTTCTTAAACAGTCCCTATGGCTATTTCACATCTAAACCTTTGCTGAGATTTTTGCTTTTGCCTTCACTGTTACCAAAACCCTACCAGATCCTCTGAGCCATTTCCAAATACTACCTCCTTAACAAAGTCTTCCTTTTTCTTCCCCCGCCCCTTGTCTCTCCCTACCCCTTTCTTTTAAGACAAGCTTTCTCTGTGTAGCCCTGGCTGGCCCTGTAGACTAGGCTAGCTTCAAATTCAGAGATCCACCCGCCTCTGCCTCCCAACTGCTAGGATTAAAGCTTTTTCTGATTACCAGAAACAAGAACATTTTATCTCTCCCTCCTCTGTACTTTAATTTATCTAGAGGAAACTGAAGCACAGATACGAAGAAAAAATGGATGAGATATAGCTGAATGGTAGAGTATTTGCCTCGAATGCTCAAGTCTACTCCTAAGTAAGGAAAACAGGAAGCAAGGGGAATCTGGAAGGCAGAGACTACTTTTGCCAACACACACACACACACACACACACAGAGACAGAGGGGGGAGGGAGGGAGTACAGAGTAATCTTCAAGTTAAAATTCATTAATGTCTCTGAGTTAACTCTCTTCATTAGCAAATGTAAAATGGTGGAAATTTAATAAGCAAAATGTCAGCATAAAAAAGAGAAACAATAGTAACAGACTAGTTGGTTTATTGAAAGATAATATGAAAAATGATCTGGACTAGTAGGTAGCACACAGTAAATGTAAGTAGCCATTGTTAGCTCACTTCTTAAATTCTAAATCATAACCATGAAATGTTTGATCTTACATCCCACATGGTTGAGCAGAGAAATTAATCCCTAATTCAAAAGTCCTGAACTTAAATAATGAATTTGAATTTAACAGTTACTGGAAAACAAGCAAACCAATACAATAAATTAGTTAGAACTGAGAAAACAGTTCTAACATTGCTAGTCATGTAAATTGTGAGACCTAGCGCCCTGGAGTCAGACTGTAAAAAGGTAAACAAATCACAAACAGCAGCTCTGCACAAGTGTCTGACACTAGACTGTGCTTAACAAAGTTCTGCCTGTCTCACTGATTTTCATGCTCTTTGTAACACTTATAGACCAGGAGCCCAAATACGGGAGTACATAGAACACAGTTCTAAACCTAAAGACTTATCAGCCCCTGATTCATCATAGAGTAAGAAAGAGATCTACTCTGTGCTCCTTGAGTCCTACCAAGAAATCACAGATAAGCACTCAACCTGGGGTTTTTCCACAAATGCAAAGACTTTACACAGACAAAAAGGAGTGTCTAAACATAAAGCTGTATTTTAAAGACTGAATGAAACTGTGGAGCACATATTCTTTTAAAAGCATTTAATTAAAGCATAGTAACTTCATCTAAATAAGCAAAATGTCTGAATGCTTTCTAAAACTATGTCAATCTCAAAAAAAAATTAGAAGATCCATTTAAAAGGTACAAACTTCCATGAAATATATACTCAAAAATAATATAAGAGTAGGAAGAGGCATGTTATAAAATATGTATAAAACCCTAATTTTTCAAAATTTTGAAAAAGCAATATAAATGCTGCAATTTAAATCTGGAAACCATTAATGACTTAACTCGCATAGGAACTATAATATATACAACAAAGAGCCAAGTATAAGTATATAGGTCCCTAGTAATCCAGTCATTGGAAAATACCATTAATTAACATGAGCCCCAAATTAAAGAATTACCATTTTAAAGCATCTTATTTGAGAAAAACTGGATTTGTTACAAGAACCTACAAACTGAGACACAATCCAAACTGTACACATGTGTACAGTTACATGTAACAGCAGCTGTCATGCTCTTCAGCATGAAGCTCACTGCTTATCTTTGAGATGAAGAGGAAAAGCCTGCACTATCTTTCAGTACAGACCATCCATTCACCAATTTTCTCCTACTCTTCCTTGTCTACTTACCACAGTGATGTAAACAGAACTGAAAGCTGGAGGGAAATTCTGAAGCCTTTACTTTCCATTTATATAAGCCAAGACTAAAGTAATGTTTTTAAACCTATAATTATGGTATAACCGATCAAATAAACTTCATTTTCCACAGTAGGTAGAGACTTACTCTAATCACAGTAACAGGGCTCAAAACAGTACCTCCAAACTGGCATGACATAGAATCTCATGATCTGACTGCAGGCAGCACTGTGGTTTCATCTTATGGATCGCTACTATTGCTACCTTACAACACTTCTCATGTAACTGTTAGAAGGCCAGGCTTCCATTAGTCCTTCCTTCTACAAATATACAAAATGAACATTAACATTATGTAACAATGTGCAACAAAGATATTGATATGTTCTGTGAATTAACAAGGTAAAGATAGTTAACGCTGCTAGTCTATTTTCCTATATTCTTCTAGACCATGATTTCAAAATGTCTGACACAAATGGTAGTTTTTGCTTTGTTTTGTTTTGAGACAGGTTCTCACTATGTAGCCCTGGCTGTCCTGGAACTCACTGTGTAGACCAGGCTGGTTTCAAAGTCACAGCGATCCAGCTGCCTCTGTCTCTAGAGTGCTGGGACTAAAGGCGTGCACCACCATGCCCCAGCTATAAATGGTTAATTTTATTACTTTCTTGAAATAGAAAACATTACTATTTTTTTCTAGAACTTAGGAGGCTAAAACAACAGAGCAAATGACCTGTCATAACCTTCAAACATTGGTGTCCTCTCAAAAGGGGTCCTGGAGGACCATCTTCTTTTTTCATCTACTCATGGGTTTCCTATAGAATGTAACTCAGAAAAAAAAACGCCATGAAACATTGACTTCCTTGGTTATGCCACATATAACAAAATTCAAAGAACAGCAAGCACATCACCAACTCAACAAGACCCACAAGTTTTTTCTGAGCAAAGCTTGATAAAAGCTATTCGACACTCACTTGGAATAGTTTTCCACAGCCTCATCTTTCTTTACTTCTGTCTCCCCCTCAGTTTTTGTGCCTTTATTTGTTTCATCCAGCCAATCTGAGACATGTTTAAGAGCACATTCAACAGTAGACACCATATTTTGAACAGCTTCAAGTTCCTCCGGAGATGGATAGATTGTTGAATGTTTCACCATAACATGGCGATCGTCATTGGCAAAAGATCTAATAGATCTCTGTCAGAAGGGGGAGGAAAAAAACTTTAACAAAAGAAATGTCACCTTGAAAGAATAACAACATAAGTGTTTTAAGTCAACATAGCACCAACCACTGTAAAGCAGTTAATAAAATTATGCTCATGAATGGAAAGTAAAGTCCTATTTTATTAAACCATACCCAAAAATAGGAGTTATTTCACTCATGTGATGATAGGGTTCAAATCAGTCACACTAAACTCTGTACACACTATGTCTTTTGGCTGAACCTGTGCTTTCTGATTACCCCTACCCAAAAAAAAAAAAAATCAAGCCATCATCCATATCAAATAGCTCATGAGATTGTAGCCTCAAGAGTCTCTAGAAACTCTGTGGTGGTGGTGCCACATGTCTTTAATCCCAGCACTCAGGAGGCAGAGGCAGGCGGATCTCTGTGATTTTGAGGCCAGCCTGGTCTACAGGGTGAGTTCCAGGACAGCCAGGGCTGCACAGAGAAACCCTGTCTCAGAGAAGGAAAAAGAATATCTAAAAATGAATGATGGTGATTCACACATGACACCTAGCCACCTCCCAAAGTGCTAGACATTCTCAGACCTTTAATTAAGACTGTATAATACAGTAACAATAGAAGATACAAATTTATAATGTGAATATGGAAAACCCTTCGGTAATGCTTAGTATTTGACATCAAATCGTTGGTGCAAGCCTTTAAACAAGAAGCAATCCAAATTTCATAATGGTGAAAATATGAATTCCAAAGCAATCAACTTCCCCAGCTAATTAACACATGTATTGCATTCACGATCAAAATCACGAAAGGTTTATCCAATAAGCTCCAGATAAACATGTTTAAGTATTAAGATAATTAGATCAGAAGAACTATAAAATAAAACAGAAAAATGATTGTTCAAATCTTAAAACTCAGAAGCAGCAATAAAAAAGAAAAATGATTAATCAAATTAATTAAAACACAAAATTTCTACAAACATCTACACTAAAATTAAAAAAAAATAAAATAAACTATAAAAGAAAGTTTTATATGTGTATATGTATGACATTAAGTCATAGGTCTATAAAGACTACAAGTAAAGCCAAACTAAATTCTGTTACAAGCAGTTAATTCACAAGGAAGGCAACACAAGTCACACTGTTTTTTCTGTATTTCACCAAAAAAAAAAAAACAAAAAACAAAAAAACAAAATCAAGTTAACATTTTTCCCCCCCATACTGAAATATTACAGAATTTCTTCTCTGTAAAAGCAAATTACCTGATTTTAGACCTTGGCAAAATACTTTTTAAAAGCAAATTAACACTTAAAGAAATACTACCATACACTAAACAATATATTTCAAAATACACTGGTAATTATCATTTTATGCTTTTTCTCCTAACTTACATCTTTTAAAACCTCTTACTTGAGGGAGAAAATTTACACAGTATCCTCTAGAACTACAATATGAAGGGGAAAACTCAGTAAATCTTATCCTAGGCACCAGCTGATAAAGGCACCTGCAACTAAGTGTCTTGAGTTTGATCCATAGCACTCACATAGAAAAAGAAGTGACCCATTTCTGTAAGCTGTCCTCTGACCTACACATACATGCCACGGCATGCAAATTCACACACACACACACACACACACACACACACACACACATACATGCCACGGCATGCAAATTCACACACACACACACACACACACACGCGCGCGCGCGGGTGCGGGAGCGGGCGCACACAATACACAAAAATGTAATTTAAAAATTTAAAGACCAGCCTTTAATCCCTCAGAGAGGCAGAGGCAGGTGGATCCCTGTGAGTTCGAGGCCCGCCTGGTCTATAGAGCAAGTTTCAGGACAGGCTTTAAAGCTACACAGAGAATCTCTGTCTTGAAACAAAAAAAAAAAAAATTAAGACCAAGACACCAGAGATAATCACTTCATCTAACACCATGAATTCAAAGTCTGAACTCTCACAAAAACCAAGCTTCCTTGACATTCACTCTAACACTCCTTAGTATATTCAACAATTAATCCTATTATTTTAAAAGCATGTAAAAAGGTACTTTTAGAGTTAAAACATTCATGTTTTAGAAACTCCTCCACAATTCATGTGTACAAGTTATTTAATTTTCATGAGAAAAAAATCTGGACTTCATGTAAAAGTCTAGATAGAAATTATTTAAAGTTCAAGGTTACTGAGCTATAGTGATTTGTTAATGCCAGTTTTATTATAAAATACTATTTATAAACATTCCTACTCTTTGTATTTAGTGAGTTATGGCATACAGTAGCTTGGGCTCTAAAATGTGGTTTCTAATCATTTTTTTAAGATTTGTTTATTATTAATTTCATGTATGTGGGTGCTTTGCCACACAGCATGTATGACTGTTCATCACACACATGCAGTACCCAAAGAAGCCAGAAGAGGGCATTGGATCCTCCAGAACCAGAGTTAGAAATGGTTGTCAGACACCATGTGCTTACTGAGAATCCAATCTAGGTTCACTGCAGGAAATGCTCTTAACCTCTCTCTGAGCCACCTCCCAGCTCCCTCTAATCTTTTCCAATGATTAAAAAAGTCTGACAACCTGAGTTTGATCCATAGGACCCACATAGTAGAAGGGAGAGATCAACTTCTCTTAAGTTGTCCTCTGACCTTCATACACACACCATGTTAAAAAAAAGTATAGTAACCATATTTATCTGAGGCACTGAAACCAAGACAACTGTTCACTAACTACCTTTACTGTTAACATTTCCAATTTTACACTACATAATCTTTTATAACTAAAAAAAATGAAAGAAATACCAGTCATTACTCACCATGGTTTCCTATGGTATTTTAACTTCTTTTTCCGATCCTTCTCTCTCTTTCTTGTCGTCTTCACTAGACACTGTTTTGTGTGACAATAATACCTCCTCATATGCCTGAATCCCCTGACTGCTCAGTGTCAAATATGAGCAAAGATGTTTGAAAATTGTTCTCTGGATTACACCTGCAAGAAAAAAGAAAAACACCTTTTCAGCTTGTCTACAATTAGTTTCAAATCTAAAAGTGGAGCCCATAAACATAATCCATGTTGATTTCAAAGAAACAAACTTTACTGACAAAATTTGCCTTATTTCTTTTATTATTTATTTACTTATATTTATGAGTGTTTGTATCTCTGTGTTTATGTGGGTACTCAGGGAAGCCAGAAGATAATGTTGGATCCCTTGGAGTTAGAAGTAGTTCCAAGCCATGTGCTGTGGAATATTTAACTATGTAAAGATGTATTACATTTGTTTATGTTGCAGAACATTACTTTAACTGTGTAAAGAAGGTGTGTTACATTTGTTTCTGCTGCCTTTGTTACCGATGTAAAGTTGTGTTGCATTTGTTTTACCTTGCCTTCATAAGGTACCTGATTGGTGTAATAAAAAGCTAAATGGCCAATAGCCAGGTAGAGAAAGGATAGGCAGGGCTGACGGGTACAGAGAATAAACAGGAGGAAAAAAAACTAGGCTTGAAAAGAACAAAGAGGAAGAAAGAAAGGGATGTGCCTGAGGCAAGAAGCCAGGCAGCCTCCGGCCAGACACTAGAAGCAGTGAAAGTTAAGATATACAGAAGGAAGGTAAAAAGCCCTGAAGCAAAAAGTAGAAAAAGAGAAACAAGTTAATTTAAGTTAAAAGACCTAGCCAGGGGCTGGAGAGATGGCTCAGAGGTTAAGAGCACTGACTGCTCTTCCAGAGGTCCTAAGTTCAATTCCCAGCAACCACATGGTGGCTCACAACCATCTGTAATGAAATCTGGCACCCTCTTCTGTATACATAATAAATAAATAAATCTTAAAAAAAAAAAAAGACCTAGCCAGAAAGGAGCTTAAGCTAAGCAGAGCATTCATAACCACTAAGTCACTGTGTTGTGATTTGGGAGCTGGTTTGGTGGCCCAAAAAAAGCAAGCCTGGTACATATATGGATGCTAGAAATTGAACACAGTCCTCTGGAAGAACACTACTTGTTCTCAACAACTATGTCATCTCTGGAGCCTCTTTCCCCCGCCCCCCCCCCTAAATAATTACATTATCTCAAACAAAACTGGCCCAGGTCTAGAAGTGTAAGGGATATGGGCAGAAAAAAACAACCCTCCTGGTATTTACAGTGTGGTAACTGAATCCCTAGCCCTCCTTGACAAATGTATTTGCAAAGGCAGACAGACTCTCACTAAAGAGTCACTACCTAAAAAGGCAATACTGCTATAGGTGGCAACAATGCTTCAACTAACCAGATTTACAATAAAAAATTGATACTTTGTCAGACCTGCATGAAAATTCAATGAGTAGAGCATCTTAATCCATCATGATACTTTCCCACTTAATACTGCCATTAGGCTGACAGTACATGTTGGCATAATGTTTATCCTTTTAGTCTTTTGTTTTCAGGACTAAAATTCAAAATACCCTTCTGGCTCTGTGCCTTAACTCCTTAAAGAGACTGGGGGGGGGGGGGGCGCGCACGAAACCATAAACTCAAGCATTCCCTTGACCTGTATATATTCATGCCCCGACTTGAAACCCCACTAGAGTTTGGCTTCATTACTTCATTACTTCATTACTCCTGGATATCCACTCTCCACTCCCCTGGATTGCCTGCCAGAAGCCTTAATAATCACTCTGCTACCCATGTTAGTTCATGAGATTTTATTTTACTACAGGAAAGAAAAAAATAAATTCTGAGTGTGTGGGTAGAATATGCCCCAGCTATATAATCAAACGACTAGGTCAAGACAGATCCCAGGCTTTAACAACGCAGCTATCAGAATAAGAAAGCTACAGAAGATGCAAAAGAAATAGCTTCCTCTTCATCTAAACAGTAGTCTTTAAGTTTGCTTCAAATATGAAAACCTTCTCAGTATTACTGTCAGCAATAGGTTCTTAATATTATTATAGTTGCTCTCTTAAAGAAAGACATTTAGCCGGGCGGTGGTGGCGCACGCCTTTAATCCCAGCACTCGGGAGGCAGAGCCAGGCAGATCTCTGTGAGTTCGAGGCCAGCCTGGGCTACCAAGTGAGCTCCAGGAAAGGCGCAAAGCTACACAGAGAAACCCTGTCTCGAAAAACCAAAAAAAAAAAAAAAAAGAAAGACATTTAACGCCACTTAATATTTACATGAAAACAGACCTACAACTGAATTCAAGCGGCACTCTGCTATGACCTACATTCATAACTATTCCTATCTTTCAACCAACCTGTTTCACAAAATCTCCCTGAAATAAAAGAAATTTTGACAGAAAGAGACACAGACACACACATGACAAGTTGAAATAAAAGTGTGATTACTGCACATATCATATGAAGACGAGATTGCAAGAGCAGTACTAAAACATTTCTTGGAAAGAGGTATCTCAAAAATGTTCTTTTCACTAAATCTTTAACATTCATATAAAATCCATGTAGTCTTCAGCACCTCCCATTCTAAACACTATCTTATTCTAAGGGAGTCCACCATTCATTATGTAGCTGTGAATCTAGTAGCTACCAAGATTGCTTTATGTTCAGTAAGAACTCAAAGTTCACAGGCTGGAGAGATGGCTCACCAAGTAAAAGCTAGGTTCACAACCAAAAACATATCTGAACAAACTGAAAGCAAAAAAAGCAAGAACAACATGACAAGAAAACTTCTGATGTTTCAAAGGAACCCTGACTTGGTCAAGGTTTACACAGAGAACAACTCCTCTGCACACACAAGAACCTCTGACAACTTCACAGTATAACAACATATACAGTAATTCATAATAAAAGCAGTGTCTACAGATCTGGGGAGCGGCTATAAATGAACTCATAAATCTCATTCAACTTCACACTGTTTACAAATGAACAGAATAAAAATTTAAGGTCGCACTACTAACCAGATACAAGGCATGTACATCATGTCTTACAGGCAGGTCCAACATGGGTCACATGCAGCCAGTGACAGCTACAATTACAGTCCAACACACATAAGCTTACTTAAAACATTAAATTTTTGTGAACTTTTTTCATAACTCAACTGTGTGGGTTTTTTTTTCAAGCATGAACTTTGTAAATGACATTATCATGTCACAAAGTCAAAAGTTTGGGCACATTCAAAAGAATCTAAGTCATAGCCCAAGGCTTTTGCCTCACTTTGTCAATCTAATTTTAAGAGGAAAAAAAGGAGAAATCGGGTTAGGAGGGACGAGATGACTTAGCAGATAAGGGCACTGGCTATTCTTCCAAAGGATCTGGGTTCAATTCCCAGCACCCATACAGCAGCTCATAACCATCGACAGCTCTAGTTCCAGGGGATCCAGTGCACTCTTCTGGCCTCCATGGGCACCACATGTGATCACGATACATGCAAGAAAAACAAAGTAATTTTTTATATTTAAATAAATATAAAATAAATAAAACAAAGTTATATTTAGTACAATCTAAGCAGCCAGGAAGAAATAATAAAATGTTTTTCAAAGTTTATCTTTTTTTAAAAATAGTCAATTTAGTGGTTAAAATTCTGGCCTTGAAACTAAAAGTAAAAAATAAACTGCAAGCCAGTGAAGTAGTGCACTCCACTAACCCACTCAGCACTGAGGAGACAAAGAGGAGGCTGTGTGTGCAGGCATTCATGTGTGTCCACATGCATGTGGAAGCAAGGGGACAAATGCCCTTCCTTCAGATACTTTCCATGTCCACATATTTTGTTATTTGTGTTTTGGGGACCAGGGTGTTCCCCCCTTTGGAAATAGGGTCTTGGCCTGGAAATCACTAATTAAACTAGGCCAGCTGGCCAGTGAGTTCAATCTCTGGGACCCACAGAGTAAAAGATTCTTTCCCACAAGCTGTGCACACATGAACACATGCACATAGACTAAAAAATCCGGGAATGGTGGCCCACACCTTTAATCCCAGCCCTGGGGAGGCAGAAGCCTCTGAGTTGGAGGCCAGCCTTGTCTACAGAGAAAGCTACAAAAACCCTGTCTCAAAAGCTCTTCTCACTGCCCCAGGATAATATTTAGTGATTCACTGATAGATGTTCAACCCTATTTCTGTCACAAATCTTTGAATTTTAATAACCACAAAAGTGGTTCTAAAAGTCTGGCATGTTACTTTATATTCCTGTCCTCTACAGATCTCATTTTCTTTTCTATTTTAGATAACTACTCCTCACCAGGCCAGGACCTACAGTCTAACCTGATTGATTACCATTTTTTCACAGTTCCTCCTCCTTTTCAGACCCTCACTTTTATCTAATTTTACCTAATTCAAATTTTGCAATCTATCATTTGCAATTCACATCAGCAATTCCTTTCCTCACCTGACAAAATAGCAGCCCTGGTTAAATCCAATCCTCTTGGCTCCAAAGCCAGTAACCTTGGGCAGCTGAAAACAGGAGAGGCTCCAGTGTCAGCAGCAAGCGAATCTTCTTTTTTATCAACAGCTTTAACCTTCAAAGACTCAACAAGGAAGAGCTCCCTCAAATAAAGGTGGTGCTACACCCTTGGGGGGGGGGGAATTTAAAATGCTAATCTGTGGCTAGAGACCCAAGTACTAAGCTTAAAGAGGAGGAATTCAGATCCCTGCACCTGCATCAGGCAGCTCACCCCCACCTGTGAGCTCCAGAGAATTCCAGGTCATCTATCTTCTGGCCTCCACAGGCACACACATATGCATGTGCACAAAAACACACACTTTTTTTTTTTTTTTTTAAAGAAAATGCTGTTTCCTATTGTGATGTCCTGGCATTTGGAAAAACAAGATCCCTGGTGGTTACCAGCAACCTAAGGCTCTAGATGTGCTTCAGTGTTCAAGGACTGCCCAAGCTAAGAGGCAAATAAGAATCCTCATTAGTAAACCAAATTGTTCAACTTTTTCACTTTTTTTTATTACATTTTTATTTACTTGGTGTAAAGGGGGAAAGGTGTGCATATGCCACTGGATACACGTGAAAGCCAAGAGTTGGTTCTCCCCTTCTACTATGTGGGTCTTGTATAGCTCAACTTTCTCACTCTTGATTTCTTCACATCTTCTCTTGAACATGTAAACTTTTTTCCTACCTCCTTACATTTGACAAGTCACCCTGCTTCCTATTTCATGCAACGTGCCCCTATACTAGTGCATTTTATTTTATTTTATTATTTGTTTGTTTATTCGTTCATTTGTTTATTGGTTTTTCAAGACAGGGTTTCTCTGTGTAGCTTTGCACCTTTCCTGGAACTCACTTTATAGACCAGGCTGGCCTCGAACTCACAGAGATCCACCTGCCTCTGCCTCCCGAGTGCTGGGATTAAAGGCGTGCGCCACCACCACCCAACTAGTGCATTTTATATCATGTATTTTTCTTTCTTTCCTAGTATTATGAATGAACCATTTCCACTCCTATATAATATAAACCTCTGAACTTCAACCCTACTAGTTCCTATCCCTTTGTGTCTACTCACAAGCCCTGTCATCTATATCATAATTCCCCTCCATTCTATTGGACTACCTTCTATCAGCAGCCCCACATTATAGCTACACCCATCTTTAGAAAGAAATTTTGCATGGCTATAGCTACAAACACGTTTTTATGTTCCTCTTTCAAGGGCACAATTCTTTGGGCTTACACTTTTGGTTGACTTTTTTTTTTTCTTTTTTTTTTTTTTTTCTTTTTCTCCTTCTATTTTCCTCTAAAAATCCACCCCAGAGTACTGAAAACAGGTCTGGTCACAATCTCCTAGAATCTACATACTGTAAATGCTGTAAATGATTTCATTCTCTTAGTTGACATTTCAGCAACAAGTGTTCCTTACTTGCTCCACTTTACTTCCCTTGGCTTCCATCCAAGACACCAGTCTCTATTCTCGCCCAACTTTATAAATTACTGTATTTGGAGGGTCCAGGGATATAGAAATATAAAATTATAAACTTAAGGAATGGAAACTGACAGCCATCATTTTTGCTAACAAAAAAAAAAAAAAGGATTAACCTTTAACTGGGCCCTTCGATGTTTTACAATGGGCAGCTCTGTCAACAACCCAAATGTTAGTTTTTTACTAAAGATTGCCCTTTTGCAGCCCTGGGGTTAGCTATTCTTCAGTAACCCTCTCCCATTCACTACCGAAACCAAAGTTCACTTTTAATGAGTTCCACGTGACAACCTGCCTTGCCTTGTTTCATATTCCCCGCTATGGGAACCCAGCTGTCAGAAGAAGTTGCAGGTTTGCCCCAGCTGGATCAGGCCCTCTGAATAGGTGAGACAGTTGATTGGCTTGATCAGTTTGGGAGGCAACTAGTCAGTGGGACCAAGTCCTGTGCTCATTGCATGAGTTGGCTGTTTGAAACCTGGAGCTTATGCAGGGACACTTGGCTCAGTCTGGGAGGAAGGGACTGGACCTGCCTGGACTGAGTCTACCAGGTTGATCGCAGTCCTGGGGGAAGATTTGCCCTGGAGGAAGTGGGAATTGGGGGTAGGCTAGGAATAAGGGGAGGGGGTGGGAGGGGGGAGAATAGGGGAACCCGTGGCTAATATGTAGAACTGAATGGTATTGTAAAATGAAATAAATAAAAATAAAAATAAAAAGTTGCAGGTTTGGACAAACATCAATTAGCTGTATAAAGAAAGACTGCAGAGATATACAAATATTGTTTAGCTAAAACTCCCTAAAACCTTGTTAATAAAAAATATTATAAATACTTAAAACAATTTGTCTCTAAAAGTTTAACTTCAAAACTGTAAAAATTCCTTTTCTATGTCTCATGTTTACCCTTTACTATAAAAAGAGACTCATAGTGCCCCTCCAACTGCCATAGCATCAGAATTCCAACAATGCCTGGGGTCTCAGCTAGCTGATAAGCTTTTGTACCCCACAGTGTTTTATTTTTTAATTTTATTTTTTATTTTTCTGGAATAAAGTTTGCTTCTGGTTTAATACACTCTGGTAGTCTTTCCCCCTTTATTGCAAGACCCCAGCCTCAACACATTGTCTCCCTTTCTCTAAAACCTCTAAGTGTTGGAGTACCTCAGAACTCAGAAACTACACTCCTGTAGATGTCGTTAGTACACTACAGATTCCTAAATTTCTATCAACCCCGAAGTTCCAGACTCAAAGTCAAGTATAGAAACACAGAGACCTGGATGCCTGGTTTAATGTTTCAATCAACTATAAACATACACATAGCCCACTCCTCCAATCCCAACTACCCTTCCCCCCTCCCTCTTTTCTTCTTCCTCATCCCTCTACTCAAAAACTCCATCCCTCTAACTGCTCAGGCCAAACTCCTCTCTTCCATCAACAAATCCTTTCATCTTTAGCTTCTGGCTGTCTAAAATCTGATCAATCCTATCTTCCATAAGTCTGAACCAACAAAATCCTTCATCTGCACTATACTATTGGTTCCAACATGTCTTAAGTCCCTCCCATATAGTATTTATTCTCAGAAACAGCACAGAGTTGATTTTTAAAAATCTCAAATCTTTGCATGTCCTAGTAAGCACTTGTTCATAATTAAGGATATAAATCTCCAATGATCTGATCCCCACTTCTTGGCCTCTTCTGTCACTGTCTACACTCGCTGTTAGATCCACACCAGAATATCTGCTTAAGGTCCACACTCTGGAACTTCTATCTTGCTAGTAGTAGTTTACCCTTCATATCCATGTAACTCCTTCCCCCATTGTTTCAAAAATGTGTTTCAGGAATGCATTCAAATGCCACATTATCACAAACCCAATTCCTTAATAGTCTACAGACAATAGAATACTCATCAAAATACACCTGCTGTATTATTTTCAAACAGATGTATCATTGGTACTTGAAAGCTTTACTGTTTACTTGTTTTCTATACCTATAACAGTTCCTGGTACAAAGGAAAAATTAGAATTTCTCTAAGTATTTTCTTATATGACACTGCATTTAATGCCCACAACAGTCCTGAGAAGCAGTGAAAAAAAAAAGAACAAGTGGTATAAATTTATTTTATAGCATGAAAGCACAGATAGCCAAACATGTTTGATGACTTTTCTACAATCACAGTGTGGTACTGGCAGAACCATCCATGCAACCAGTATGTCCAGAATCCTTCTGAGTTCACATCAATGTCTCCATGAGCATATGAAAGAGCAGGGATTTAATTTTTGCACAATAATCTGTAAAAGTTCAACTTGACATCTTTTCCTTTAAACCACGCCCAAGCACGGAACAGCAACTCAACTGTGTGAACCACAGCAGCTGTTGATTTTCTTCTCACTGAAAGGCTGGGATACAAGTCATCAGACTATCTTTAGAATTTCCAGATCCTGTGAAAATTCTGACCAAAAGGAAAAAGGGGTGGGGTGGGGGGGTATCAACAAACAGTTTAGTGTTTCCTGTCTCCTGCACCCAATGCAGCACACTTATCCCAGAAGGGTAAACCAACACCCTGGTAAACAAGCCAACAGAATTTAATTCTCAAAAATTCTTCTACTGGTGTTCTGCAGAACAGCATGACAAAGAAACTACCTGGAGATGGAATAAACACAAATATTTCTCTTAATTAGGCAGGTTGGCAAAAAATGACCTGAGAGCTGCAATCTAGTTCTCAATACCCAATAAGGTTAAAAAAACTAGCAATTTAAAAGAAAATAGAAGTTTTGTTTGCACTTAGGCAAAGTATTTTTGCCATCAAAATAAGGTTTAGGTTACACAAAATTACTGAATATTACAAAATATATTAGACTCTTCAATAATCCAACAATTTCGAGCTCTTGCCAGCACTTACTCCCCTTTCCTGCATCCCTCATCAGGTTAGAAGCTGTGTATCTAGGTCAGAAAAGACAGGAACCTTTTCAGGGCAGCTCAGTATCTCTGGCTCATGTGTCAGTATTGTAGTTCAGCCCTTTCACAAACTCCCTCTAAAACAAATTCTGACATAAATCACAAGATTGATATTACTGATAATCTGCGAAAAGCCACAAGAAAAACAAACCTAAGTATTAGACTTAGAACATTAACAGAGATTATGAGCAAAAGAAAAATGATAGTCTACATAATTAATTAACATGAAAGCAACAGATTTATGGTCAGATTTCATTCTAGTTTCATCTGAGGACTGAGCTAGTCTGCTGTCAACAAAACCTAACTTCTCTGCGTGAATCTCAGCTCCTTCATTATAAAATTACAGAGTGGGATGCTAAGATGGCTCAGCAAGTAAAGGTGTTTGCAGACAGCCTGACAACATGGATCCATCTCTGGAACGTAGGGTGGAAGGACAGCAACAACTCCTCAGAGCTGCCTTCTGACCTCCACAGACATGAGCTAACATGCACGCACACACCCATATACATTTACAATAAATAAATGTCATTTTTAAGTTAGACTACACTCAGATTATTTTTTAGGTAGTTTGTTTAAACACAATCCTATGATAAATGACAACTCTCTAAGTACATCTAATAGGAACAGATTTAACTTATTCCTTAAAAGAATATGACTTTTCAACACAATCATATTTTTAAACATTTTACCAAAAAACTAAGAAACAAACAACAGAGGAAACCTGAACATTATTTCAGAACCTGAACATTTTGGATTTCTAGAAAGTAAAAATGAGGGGCTGGAGAGATGGCTCAGCAGTTAAGAGGACTGGCTGCTCTTCCAGAGGTCCTGAGTTCAACTCCCAGCACCCATATGACAGCTCACAACTGTAATTCCAGTTCTAGGGGATCTGACACCCACAAGCAGGCAAAACACCAATGTACATAAAATAAAAATAAGTAACTTTTTTAAAAAGTAAAAATGAAATCATATGCGTCTCTTTGGGGAGAAGTGTTCATTATCTTTTAAAGATGCATACCAAAGTATTTTACATATGAAATTTATGAAGATCTGAGATTTTTCTTGAATTTTTTTCTTTAAAATAACTGACTAGTAAAGTAAAATATGCGCAAGACATACTGGCCCTAAGATCTAAAATTGGATGACGGACGGGTTCCTCATACTTGGGGTTTGTTAGGTGCTTTTCATTAGCCTTAAATATATATTAGGCTCTCTAGACATAGGAAAAATGTTCATGCTCTTTTTTTTTTTTTTTTTTTTTTTTTTTTTCTTCAAGACAGGGTTTCTCTGTGTTGGTTTGGTGCCTGTCCTGGATCTTGCTCTGTAGACCAGACTGGCGTTGAACTCAGAGAGATCTACCTGGCTCTGCCTCCCAAGTGCTGGGATTAAAGGTGTGCGCCACCACTGCCTAACCTATATTCATGCTTTTTAACACAAAGCCATAACCTCTGCTATGACACCAAGGTATAAATCTGTCCCAGCTGTTTTACAGACACCTGTTATGCTTTTTCTAAATGTGGATTTCAATACAATGGCAATGCTAATATCTCTAGAACTTTTATCTCCTTTGATAAACTAAAATTCATGTAAGCTTCAAGGAATCAAAGTCATAAGGTTTGGATTCACCTGTCAACAGGTCAAACAAAAAAGTTCCAAATATAAAGTTTTACTTAAAATTCCTGAATTTTAACTTCTGTCCCCTAGTCTGTATCTCAGCAAATTTCCACCTGGCTGACAGACACCATCCAGGGAACACCTGCAAACTGCAAGCTGCTGAGTGATATGAACCAGTCCAACCAATGTGACTGCTCCCTGTCCCTTCACCTGGATCAACTAATCACATGCTTCTGATAAATGCCCTATTGTCAAGCCTTTGACTAGCCTTTCAGCCTTCCTGGGCCCTGACAATCAATGTCCCAGTTCAGCTGGGAGTAGTTACAGAAGTTACATCGTCCTTGTCCCCATAACAGGCTGAAAAAGGCTAAGTCAAAAGAAAACTCCCTGATGTTAGGGACAAAATGGCTACTTATAATCTATAATGCCAATTGATATACAAGAAAAAATGGGCTCAAATTTATCAACAGGTAGATACATTAAGTAAAATGGTTCTACCACGATAGGACACTTGGCCTGCTTTACGCAAAACAAAAATATATCCATCACAGGACCTTGAGCCCTTATGCTTCTGCTAATTACTATTGGCTCTTACATCACTGATACAGTAACTGAATGGTAATTCCTATCTGGATACCATTAAGCTAATGATTGTTAGGTCTAAATATAAACCAGTACCCATCACAGAGTCAAGGATTTGACCCAGGATAAAACTTCAGGGGTGAATGTTAGACCTGAACTTAACCTGTGAGCCCCACCTGCCTGAAGACCAGGTAACTTCCTGGGATTCTAAGAGTTGTAGTTCTTGAAAAAATAACAACAAAACCTCATGGGTACAGTGGCCTATGGAGTTTTATCCATACAAGCCCTGCAAACAGGCATCTCAGGGCCACATAGCTGGAAATTTTCCACATAGTGGTCCTGACCAAATTCCATCTTGGTCAGTATTTAAAATTTTGATAAAAGCTTGCTTAAATTTGGCCAAAATGGTAGAACTAGTTTTTCTGATGAATTTCAGGATTAACAGTGTGCATGAATGTTCTATTCAAAAGTTTTCAGCAGGGAGTACAGCTCAGTTAAACAGCTTGTCCATCACATACAAACAATCCAGCACCACAAAGGGAAAGAGAGAGGGGGGAAGACAGGGAGGAAGGTGGGAAAAGAACGAAGAGGAGAGACTGAGGCAGGCAAAGCAAAAAAGGGGTGGGTGGGAAGGGTTTTGTGATCAGAACTAAGATGAGCTATCTTGGGCCTGGCAAGGCAGATGGCACTTATCAAAAGGACATAGGATCAAGGCGGCAGAGGATGATAATGGTAACAGAACAAGTTTATGCTGTATCTTATCTTCCTCTCCTCTTAAAAATACACTGGACATATACTCTGTATTAAATAGTGCAGTTTCTAACAGTATGTTTAAATCTTATGTGCCATTCAGAAGCTGTCTGAATTTATATGAAGAGAACCTGACTGATGAAGAAACTACAAAAGGAGGCAACATATGATGACCACAACACATGGAAAAGGTCAACTGCAAATGAAGAAGCTAATGAAAAAGTTTACAGATACAGAACTTGGACTTAAAAATGAGAATCAGACTCTTAAGAACATTTCAACATTTATTAAAAGTAGCCAGAGTAAATAAACCATAAGGATGAAGAAATAATCTTCACCCAAATGCTTCTTATCTTCTAAGTAAATGCTCTACCTCTAAACTATTTCACCAGCCCCAGTCACTTGTTCATACTGGTTTTGCCAGTATAAAGGCCCCTAACTTTTAGAAGTGTCATATGGGAATAAAATATAAAATGTCAAGTATCAGTTGACACTGAGAAAGAAAAAATAATCCCACCAGTCAACTTTCAAGTCATCTCTAGCAAGTTCAGTTTTTCATATCCCTTATTTTCTCTAAGTACAATATATCTTTTTTAAGAGACTCCATCATGTGTGTGTAACTTCATTAAGATCAAATGAAGTCTGGGAAAGCATATCAGAAATAAAAGGCACAATATTTCAACAATAACTGACTATATACAAAGATATTTGTTTGCCAATCTATAAGAAACACAAAGAACACACACACACACACACAAAAAAAAAAAATGGGTTGTATGACCCTTACACAGGGGGGCACATATCAGATATTTACATTATGATTCATAACAGTAGCAAAATTACAGTTATAAAGTAACAGTGAAAATAATTTTATGGTTGAGGGTCACCACAATATGAGGAACTGTATTAAAGGGTCGAAGCTTTAGGAAGGTTGAAAACCACTGACCTAAATACTATTATCTAAGAAACAACACCAAGTGTTGATTCTCTGGACTCACATTATATCCCACTGAAAGGCAAAATCTCTAATGAAATCATTCTCATCAACGCAAATCTACATGACTCCTAATAAACAGTTGCCAGATAAATGTTAAAGCACACTTCAAATTACAATTAGCAACTTGTTAGGTTATTTTCCCTAAAGGCATCTGATTTAATGCTGAACTCTCCAAACAGTAAAATAAATGCATAAGTAGTGCCCATTCTTAAATTATTTTCCACTGTCCTTTACTGGCAATATTTAAAGACACTAGCACTTTAATATTGCAAGTCTAAACTAGTTTCTCTGACACATCTTTGCATTTCAACTTTGTAAAGATTAATGAACCTTTGCCATATGGTGGTGGTGGTGGTGGTGCTGGTGGTGGTGGTGGTGGTGGTGGTGGTGGTGGTGCAGCACACCTTTAATCCTAGCACTTGGGAGGCAGAGGCAGGTAGATCTCTGTGAGTTCAAGGCCAGCCTGGTCTATAGAGTGAGTTCCAGGACAGTCAGGGTTACACAAAGAAACTCTGTCTTGAAAAACCCAAAGAAAAAAAGATTAACGAACCTTCATTTAAATGCACTTCTTGCTTGTCAGTCCTGATGCTTCAATGGCTTTATACTATTTCCTGTGGCATAAAATTTTAACAGAGGAGGCAATTTTTATTCTTCATGCTTATGAAAGAAGCTTGGTTAGCATCCTCAGGTTGCAAACAATTTCCTGAAGAGGTTAAACAGTACCTTTAGATAACATTTCTAAATTAATCAACTAAAATAATTGCTGTATTTTTCCTATGTCATCTTTAGAACCTCCTTCCATGATTCATTGCTTCATCACAGATTCAATAGTAACTTCTTCCCTCTCTTTTTAACTACGGATTCTTAACATGGAATGTTTTCTTCATTGTTACTTACCTACAAAATGAAATAAATGAAATGTGAACTAGGAATGATATATAATATGCTATTTTAATTATGATATGAACAGACACTAAGTGAATCACATCATTATTTACAGTTAAAACAGCTTCAATGGTGTTACATTCCCAATCAGGTACAAAGATATGAAAATAAACTCTGATTAAAAATGTGTATCCCATATACATTCTGCTAGTGAGTAGAATTGTAATCCCCCATTTTCTAGGCACTGGGATGAACATTAATAAGCACTTAACTACAATAACAATAACAGATTATGTATAAACACTTTAAATAATGTTTTCTGTATTCCTGGTATTATTGTACACACACTGCATACATTACTTCATTTAATCTTCACAAAACTACAATTCACAGACCCAAACCTGGAGATTTTTAAAAGGATAGCTGGGGTTTAGAGAGATGATTCAGTGGTTTTAAGAACACTAACTGTTCTTCCTAGAACAGTTGTAAGTGTAACCCTAATTGTAACCCTAGCAGGGTTCAATTCCTATAACCGTACCAGGAAGCTCACAATTACCTGTTGTTCCAGCTTTGGAGGACCTGGTGCCCTCTTCTGGCTCCATAGGCACCAGGGTATGAACAGAAAAACAAATACACATAAATAAAACTAAAACTTTAAAAAAAAAAAAAAAAACACTAAACTACCCACAATAGCCAGGCATGGTGAAATACATCCACCAATAATCCCAATACTTGTGAGGCTGAGATAAGGTTGCTAGTTCTTGACTAGTCAAAACTCAAAAAATAAAAAATAAAAAGTAATTACTCACATAAAAGTAAGAAAGTGGCAAAGTGATAATTCAAAGTTCTGTTGGAGAATGCTCAGCAGTTGCTATGTTTGCAAAGGGCTCCTAAGCTACACAGAGAGAAACCTTGTTTCAAAAAAACAAACAAAAACCAAACAAACAAACAAACAAACAAAAAACTCAAGTAATTTTTAGAAAAACAACATTGGGACTGGAGAGCTCAGAGGTTAAGAGCATTGGCTGTTTTTCAAGAGGTCCTGAGAGCAATTCTGAGCAACCACAAGGCAGCTCACGACCATCTATAATGATATCTGATGCCCCTATATATACAATGCAGAACGCTGTGTAGATAATGAATAAATCAACCTTTAAAAAAGAAAAAAACAACCTTAATACCAGGTAGTGGTGGCACAGGACTTTAATCCCAGCACTGAGAGGCAAAGGCAGGTGGATCTCTGAGTTCAAGAGCAACCTGGTTGAACAAAGTGAGTTCTAGGACAGCCAGGACAGTTACACAGAGAAACGCTGTCTTGGGGGGGGGGGGGGGGACTTTAAAAACTTCCAAACTGCCGGGTGGTGGTGGTGCAGGCCTTTAATCCCAGCACTCCGGAGGCAGAGACAGGTGAATCCTGTGAGTTTGAGGCCAGCCTGGGCTACAGAGCGAGCTCCAGGAAAGGCTCCAAAGCTACACAGAGAAACCCTGTCTCCAAAAAAAAAAAAAACACCCTTCCAAACTAAGGAGAAAACCCAATTTATTTTTCAAATGTATGTGTGTGTCCCCAGTACAATGCTTATCCTTTCAAACTAGAAAGTTGTAACTTTTAAAGTTCAAAAGCCCAAGACTTAGTGGAATTAAGTGCTTTGAATAAATTAAATGACTGAATAAATGTATTCTCCAGATGAGATATCTCAGCTAGAGATACTAACTTATAAGCTAGGGTAAAAACAGTACTTGAAGATGGTACTGGAAGACACAAAAGTCTAGATGTGGTCCTCAACAGGCTCTCAAGGTTTTAAAATGAAAGAAGTGAGAAACAAGGAAGGAAAAAGAAACTGACAAGGACTTGGCAATAACATGTAGGGGTAGGAAAGAAGACAGAAGGTAGACAACACAGCATCCTGAAAGCCAAGAGTACTTAAGGAGGTATCAGAGTACTCAACCACCAACTGCTACTTTTACATCAAACTAAATGAAGACTGAAAACAGACTATAAATGTAGGCATGCTGGTGCTACTCATGACCTTGTCAAGTGCATTTTAAGTTGAAAGGCAGAAAAAGCCCGATACAAACTGGCTTCAAGAACATGATGAAGAAAATCTCAAGAAGTCATACACTGCCATATTGCCAGTGGGACTATAAAATCACGCAATCATTTTTTTGGAAACCAGCCTGCCAGTTCTTCAAAACATCAAATATATTACATGACTGAGCAATTCTATTGCTAGGTATACACCCATAAGCATTTTTAAAATACATTTTAAAAAAATGTCAGACAGTGGATCTCTGAGTTTGAGGCCAGCCTGGTTTACAGAGTAAGTTCCTAGACAGCCAGGGCTACACAAAGAAACCCTGTCTCAAAAATAAATACATGTATAAATAGATATTTTTCATAATAGCCATAATATGGAAACAAATCTAATGTTCATTAACTAATGACCAAGTAAGCAAAATGTGGTGTATCCATATAATGGAGTATTTATTACCTGGCCATAAAAAATAACAAAGGGTTAAATAACATGGTATAGTATGAATGAGCTTTGAAAACCACTATGGTTTGAATGTTAAATGTGTTAGAATTCCTAGCCACTCCCCAGCTACATGACCACACAAGCACTGTCCAGGAGCCAGGCAAGATGCTAGTCAGGATCATGTAATTTGCACGTAGCATGATCACACAATCTATGTGCATGCATGGCATAGCTACATAAGCCCATATGTGCATGTGTGGGGGACCCTATAAAAGCGGGTTCATCTATTCCCTCTCCTCTCTCTTCCTGCACGGTCATTCCATAGGCCTATGCACACCCCTTCTGTTCCTTCCCCTTAATAAACTCTTACAGTGGGCTTCGTTGTACCTCATGGCTTCTCTTGTACAGTAAACAGCTCTGCTTAATAAGAAAATGTCCTTCATAAAATCATATCTGAACACTTGGTCCCCAGCTAATGGCTCCGCTTGGGAAGGTTCTGGAAGCAGGCCTTAAGGTTTTATAGCCTGGTCTCGATTCTGTTCACTCTGCATGGATGCAATGAGACCTGCCAGCTTCCTGCGCCTGTGCACTATCTTCCCCACTATGATAGACTTCACTGCCATGGAACCATAAGCCAGAACTAATCCTTTCCCCTTCAGTACAACAAGAACATTAAACAAAAACATAATTAGGCAAAGAAACTAGACATAAAGACCATGTATTACATTATCTCACTTATACAAAATGTCCAGAACAGGTAAATCTTTATAGATGTGGCAAGTAGATCAGTGATTTCCAGGGACTGGGGAGAAAACGACAGAAATTGTTCAGGGCTTTTTAAGGGATAATAAAAATGTTCTAGAATCAGTGGAATGGATGTACAAGGATAGAATACATTAAAACACAGAATCATACCCTTGAATTTTTTTGTTATATCGTGTCTTAGTGTTCTGCTGTGAAGAGACACCATAACCACAGCAACTCTAATAATGGAAAGCAATTAATTGGGGCTTGCTTATAGTTTCAGAGGTTTAGTCCATCATCCTCAGGGTGGGGAGATGATGGCATGCAGGCAGACATAGTAGCTCAGAGTTCTACAACCAGATCCTCAGGCAGCAAAAAGAGAGAGATCCTGGGCCTGGCTTGAGCTTTTTACACACTTGACATACCAGAGTGACACACTTGCTCCAACAGGCCACAACACCTAATCGCTCTCAAGTAGCCTCTCAAGTATCACCACTCCCTAATGATCAAGCATTCAAATATATGAGACATTCGTATTCAAACCACCACATATAGATTACATTTCAGTAAAAAAAATAAATAAATAAATAAATAAATAAAATTATATCTAGCAGTTAGAATGAGGTCAATTGATTTAACATGAGTAAAATTACATTTATGTGTTTTAAAACAAAACCATGGTCATACAGGAAAGTTGAAGAAAGGGATTCCTACACCACTATCTTGAGTATTTGGAAGGAGATGATAACATGTAGTACATAAGAATTTGATTTAATAAAAGCACAAGTAGTTCTATGGTTAAGAATGAGGGTGGAGGGCCAGAAGTCACCCAAGTGCTGCCCAGGGCCCTCAGTACCACGTGGCCAAAAGCCTCCAAGGGCCACTACAATGAACAAATATGTGATGGAGAGGTGAGAAAGGCAGATAAATGGAGCAGTACATGCACTAGGGAGAGAGAACTGGAGACATGATAATGGTGACAGGTCAGAGGACTAAGGTCCACATGCTATCATTGCCCAGTAGGGTTGGCAGGATGGTGTACAACAGCCTGGAGCTTATGCAGATGCAGACGCAGCCCCCTAACCTGCCGCCCAGTCTCAGGATTCCCCTGGCTCTGGTCAATGATGGAGGCCACAGTTAAGGAAAGGCTCACTTTCTGGAATGGACCTCCTCAAATGACCACCATGGTCAATGACACCACCCAATGTCACATAGGTGTTGGTGGTCTATGCTGTTGGCCCAGGCCAAAATGAAGCCTGAGATCCTGCCTGATGCCTTGGTGACCTCCTCAGGCTTTGCTGCCTTGGAGAGCCATGCTGATGTGAGTGGCCTGTGGAGCCACCTGAGACCATGTTGAGGCTCATGATCCATGCAGCTGCTGAGATTCATGAGTGGGTCAGTGGTGGTGATACAGCCAAGGATCTTGCTTGATGTCTGTGGCCCATGTTACCACCAAAGCCTATGCAGATGCCTATAATAAGGACTGTGTCCTGAAGCAATGTTAATGTCTGCTCAGGCCACCTAATGGCTCTCCTCAGCTGATGACTTCTGACACAGATGCAAATGAAGACTCATCCGCCCTTGGGGGGCTGGCCACTAGGAATTTGACCATGCTCTGGTGAACATATGGATCACACAAAACTTGTTGGGGGGGTAGTTTTTGGAGGGAAAGGTCAGAGGGGAAAAGGGGTGGACATGGGAAGATGGGGAGGTGAACATGATCAGGGTTCATGATGTGAGATTCCCAAATAATCAGTTAAAAAAATAATTAAAAAATAAGAATAATGAGGGCAAAAACTGCATAGATACATAATGCTTCATTGTCTTTAGAGAAGTAGGGAGCAAGGTTGGATGGAAGTGAAGGTGTTATTGATTTAAAAAGAAAGAAACACAAGTCCCTAGTGATGATGCATAGCTTTTCCTCATTGAAAAGAGAGGGGCAAGATGATCTTAAACTCAAGGCCAGGATGAGCTATACAATCTGGACTATTGTTTGTTTGTTTGTTTGTTTGTTTGTTTGTTTGTTTTTTGGATTTGTTTTTGTGTGTGGTTGTTTGTTTGTTTGTTTGAGACAGGGTTTCTCTGTGTTGTTTTGGTGCCTGTCCTGGATCTCGCTCTATAGACCAGGCTGGCCTCAATCTCACAGAGATCCACCTGGCTCTGCCTCCCAAGTGCTAGGATTAAAGGTGTGCGCCACCGCCGCCCAGCCAATCTGGACTATATTGTAAGATGAGAAGAAAAAGAATCTTGCTGGGTGGTGGTGGTGGTATTTTTCTTTAATTAAAAGAATGATGAAATAAGGGATTGGAGAGATGGCTCAGTGGGTAAGAGCACTTGTTCTTGGAGAGGACACTGGTTCAGTTCCTGGGACTCACATGGTTGTTTAAAACCATAGATAACTCCAATTTCAGAGAATATACCACATTCTTTTAACCATCAGCAACAGGCACGCATGTGATGCATACACACACACACACACACACACACACACACACACACACGGAGGCAAAACACTCAGACATAAATCTAAAACAGAATACAAGAATTCATCAAAAAAGATACTGATAGAAAATGTGAGGTAAATAAAAGGAAATATTAGCACTAGGATTGATGTTGCACTGACTGTATAACATTTATAATTATTTCAGTTTCCTGCATGTTTAAGATTTTTCATAACAAAATCAGGGAGAATTGCAGCAGTAATACATTGCACTGACTTATTTATAGAAATAGTTTCTATACATACATGCACTCAGGCTAATATATATGTTGCCCTAGCCTTACAATGGAAACTCAAAAGAAATTCAACTAGTATAATTAAGTTGCTTCCTTTCTTTAGGCAGTAGTTTTCAAAGTGCTGAGTCTATTTTTCTAGTTTACCTGCTTCTTTTAAGTGACAACCATAAGACAGGCATGACTTAATCCCAGCACACAGGAGGCAGAGGTTGGGTAAATCTTGGTAAGTTCAAGTGAGTTTGAGGCCAACTTGCGCTAAATAGCAAATTCCAAGCCAGCCAGGGCTACATAGTGAGGATATCTCAAACAAGTAAACAAAGAGAAAGACAACAGTGAAGTACAACTAAAATATAAAATAAAGTACTTTCAATTTCATTCCTCTTTAAAACTAGTTTTTTGTTTGTTTGTTTGTTTCAGAGCTGAGGACCGAACCCAGGGCCTTGCACTTGCTAGGCAAGCGCTCTACCACTGAGCTAAATCCCCAACCCCTTAAAACTAGTTTTACAAAGAAAAATCCAAATCAGTTTTCTATTATCATAACCAGTCAACATCACAACAAAAAAAGAACTTGATGCTTTATGCTAGTAACTTTCTTCACAAAGCAAACAGACATAACCAAAGACTCTAAAACTGGTCAAAAGCCTAAAACAAGAACACTTCTCAATAATAATAATAATAATAATAATAATAATAATAATAATAATAACAATAAATAATAATAAAATAAGCCTCTAGAGAGTGAAGATTCTTAGCAAAGATTACCAAGTAACTTCTTTGTGACACTGCTCAAATCCCAGGTTCATGCCCTTCCCATCCTCATCTGTGCTTTTTTTTTGGGGGGGAGGGGGGGCGCTATGTGTGAGTCATGTAAACTACATGCAAAGGCCAGTGCAGGACATTGGGTGCCCTACTCTATCTCTGTCTTACTGCCTTCAGACAAGTTCTCTCACTGAACTGGAAGGTCAGCATGTCACCTGGGCTGACTGGCCAGCAAGCTCTCAGGATGCACCTGCCTTCATCTCCCAAGTGCTGGCACACACATTCATGTCCACCTTTTTGACATGAGACTGGGCATTGGAGCCCAGGTCCTCATGCTTGCAGAGTAAAATACTCTTTGTCCATTGACCCATTTCCCTAGCCTGCCCTAGTATGTACTTAACATCTTCCTCCCCTTTTCTCAGGGGAGTAATATTACATGGAGTACTTCATCTAGGCAGTATTTTGCATTTATTTAAGGGCTTAATTCTTATTTTTACTAGACATTCATGTTATTAATACAGGTAAATACAGATATCACATTATGGCCAGGATTCAAATGACCTGTCTTGTAACTAATTATAGCTGAGCTTTATTTAAACGACTTAAAGGTTATTTTAGGCAAATAAGGAGGCAATAACAAAATTTTCCATTCCTAGCCAATGGCAGGACAAAATTTACATGTAACTAACTTTTCCTTAATCTAGCTTTTCCTTTTTATTCAATATGCATATGTTAAAATAACAGGCTACAGAAAGCTAAGTGTTATGGTTTGAAAAAAAAATGGCCCCTATAGGAAGTGTGGCTTTGTTAGAGTAGGTGTGGCCTTGTTGGAGGAAGTGTGTCACTGTAGAGAAAAGCTCTGAGGTCTCCTATGCACAAACTAAGCTCTGTGGCATACAATTGCTTCTGCTGCCTGTGGATCTAGATGTAGAACTAGAAATCTCCGCTCCTTCTCTAGCATCATGTCTGCCTACATGCCTGCCACAATGATAATGGACTAACCTCTGCAACTGTAAGCCACCACTCCAATTAAATGTTTTCCTTTCTAAGAGTTGCTGTAGTCATGGTGTCTCTTCACAGCAATAAAAACCCTAACTAAGACACTAGGTAACTATATTCTTGCAAAACCATCCAAAGAATGCTAACCTGAATGATACAGACTTCAATCAAGCTTCAGGGAATTTATGATATAAATTACTAAAAATTTACTGAAAACCTATCAACCAAAAATTAACTGCATCTTCAACAGAGTACACTGTTACTCTAAAAGATTACAGGTAATAAACCAGGTACAAAAAGAACAGTACTTGTGGATTTGGCTATAGCAGGGCCCTTGTCTAGCATGCACAAGGCCCTGAATTTGATCTTGGAGAGCATATGGGCAGGGGGAAGGAATATGGGATTTGTCTGTCTGATCTATTCCCATTTATACCAAAACTAAAACTGTAAGGGATAGCTAAAGGGCATTTTATTGTAAAGAAAAATAAAATAATGATTCTACTAAAATTTAGCTACACTAAAGTCATCTTTTCTGAAATAAATTAAGGAAAAGAATCTCTAACAAGGGGCTAGAGAGATGACTCTAACAAGAGTCCCAAGAAAAGTAATCCAAAAATTTAAAAAGGAAAAAAAGAATAGGCCTATAAAATTTGGTATGTTAAAATGGAGATATCCAGGCATGGTGGCACACATCTTTAACCCCAGTACTCAGGAGACAGAGGCAGGTGGATCTCTGAGTTCAGGGCCAGTTGGTCTATATTACATAGTGAGTTCCAGGACAGCTATGGCTGCATAGTGAGGCACTGTCTCAAAAAGGAGTAGGGGATAGCCTGAAGTTTCCACACTATTTTCATTCTCATTCTCATTCTCATTCTCTCTCTCTCTCTCTCTCTCTCTCTCTATATATATATATATATATATATATTTATTTATTTATTTATTTATTTATTATGTACACAGTGTGTGCCTGAAGAGGGTGCCAGGTCTCATGACAGATGGTTGTGAGCCACCATGTGGTTGCTGAGAATTGAACTCAGGACCTCCAGAAGAGCAGCCAGTCCTTTTAACAGCTGAGCCATCTCTCCAGCCCCCTTTTTTTAAAAAATATTTTATTTATTTATTTATTGTCTATACAGTGTTCTGTCTGCATGCCAGAAGAGGGTACCAGGTCTCATTACAGATGGTTGTGAGCCACCATGTGGCTGCTGGGAATTGAACTCAGGACCTCTGGTAGAGCAGCCAGTGCTCTTAACCTCTGAGCCATCTCTCCAGCTCCTATTTTCTCATTAATAATCCACCTATACAAATAATATTCTGCAACAGCCCACAGCTTCTAATACCTAACTCAAGTTACCAAAAACTCTGCAGCACCACTCACAACACTTTAATACTAAGGAAAATCTTGGATGTGGTGGTAAATGCCATTACTTAAGAACCCAGAAGGCTGAGCCAAGAAGATCACTAGTTCAAACCAACCTGGACTACATAGACACGGTCTCAAAAAAAAAAAAATTAAAAAGCTGGACATGCTGGCACACAACTTTAATTGTGGCACTTGGGAGGCAGAGGCAGGTGCATCTCTGTGAGTTAAAAGCCAGCTTGATCTACACAGCCAAGCCCTGACTCCAATTAAAAAAAAAAAAAAAAAAAAGCAGAGTATGTCTTGGCTTCTTACACAAAGTTGAAACTAACTAGATAAACACCATATTCCACAAGAAATATACTAACTGTAAACCAGAACTTGGGAAGATCATCTAGAGTTCAAGGTCAGCCTGGGCTACACTGTAAGTTCCAGGTCATCTTGGGCAACAGTGTGAGAAAGAAACTGTCTCAAACAAGAGAGGAAGAGAAGAGAGACATTTACTAAAAGAAAGCATAACTGTTCTAGTTTTATTTCCTAATTTATGTTTATAATTATTTCCTTTACTTAGTTTATGTGTCACTTTATCTCCTAGAAGCAAGGCTTTATTACAAAGTATTACTTCTAAGGAGTATAAGTATTTCATTAGCTGACATATCTAAAGAATTATATCAAAAAGCAAAAAAAAAAAAAATTTAAAAAAAGAATTATATCACCTATGAACGATGACTATAAGGCAATGCAAATCCCTAAAATATTTTCTGAACCTTTAAAATAAGATTATATATCATAGTAAATGTCAATAAATTAAGACACATTATTAATGATACAAAAGTAGTGACCATAGCAAGTATAAAAATTGTTGCACATAATTTTCTGACGCGGGGAAGGGGGGGAACCAAAAACCACCAAAGATGTTGTATGGATTATTCTAAAGCTCTGCAACTTCCCAGCTAGTTTTCTCCATTTCGTATTTGAGTCTCAGTTCTCTCGTGTGCTGTAAGAATATTGCTGCCTACTTATCTACTTACTTGACTGAAAGGATTGTGACAACAATCAAGAGTTGAATGTGTGCAACAATACTTTACAAACTATACCAGAGTACTGTTCTAGCCTATCTACTGAAACTCAGCATTACAGACTGTTACCTCTCCACCAGTCTATTCTCCATTACTTCCCAAGAGTTATAGCTGCAAAGAAACCTCTGTCTACACTGAGATCCCATAACTGAAAATGCACTAAGAAAAAGAAACTTCAATTTCCCATCCCTTTGAGCTCAATAAGGCGATGACACTAAGTGCTCAGCATGGAATTAGAAGGGATGCTGTGCAATGGTCATTTCACATGCTTAAAAGGAAATTTCTTGTCCCACAGTTCCAGTAAGAAAAACCTTGGAGGAATGGACTGAAGATAGAATCCCCATTCACTTAGGTCCCGAAATGCCTTTATAAAGGAGAGCCATGTACTACTATTCATTGAAATCTGGGAGTCTACTCACTGTATTTTCCAGTCTATTTAATAAAACAGGCAACAAGTGTAAGAAGAATACAATTATAGAATCCCAAACAGAAGCGGGTTTCTAATGTCCTCATACAGGGACACATAAAAGAAAAAATTCCCTTGATTATAGTTTCCCAAAAAGGCATTATTTGAGGAGAAATTAAATAAAGCATAGTGGTAAAAAAAGTAAACAGGCTCTGAAGTCAGACAACTTAGGTTCAAATCCCTGCCTTGCTAACTGTGTAACTTTAGAAATGTAACTTCTGCTATCACCTCTAAAGAGGAAGAAAAATAAAAGCAGTACTCACACTTCACGGAACTGCTATGTTTAAATTTTAAAAATAAAATTAGGTATTGCCATGATTTAAAGCTACTCAGCAGAATGCATGGTACCCAACATTCAGTAAATGTAAGGCTGTTCTTATTAAAATTATAAAGTCTACCATGATCCTGCACAATTTCACAAAGCTAATCATCTATCAGTGAAGCACTAAAATACTTCCATATATTCTCTGATGCAGGCTATTTGTACACTGTGTGAAGATGTGTCATTATGATTGGTGTAATAAAAAGCAGAATGGCCAATAGCTAGGCAGACGAGGTTAGGCAGGACTTCCAGGCATAGAGGAACTCAAGATTAGAATCTGGCACAAGAAGGAGACACCAGTGAAACACTGAGGCAGTCAGAGGTACATTAATGGAAAAGAAGTTTAAAAAAAAAAAAAAGAAAGAAACATAGGTTAATAGAATCTGTTAATTTAAGTTATAAGAGCAAGTTGGGAACAAGCCTAAGCCAAAGGCCAACCTCTCATAATTAATAGTAAGTTTTGGTGTCATTATTGGGGAGCTGGTGGTCCCAAAAGAAAGTCTGACCAGAAGGACTAACAACAATTCTCTTTGACCTAGTGTGATGTGACACGTTCTAGGAGATATACAAGTATATGAAGATTCCCCTACAAACAAACCAAAAGCCATCTATCCAATTGCCAGTAACAGAAGACAGCTACATAAAAGAAGCATAACCTAGGTTCTGGTTATTTAATAAAATCACCATAGCCACCAATAGAATTGTACAAAAAAAAAAAAATTTCAGTATTGACTGTATAGAAATGATAGAGCTGATTTTCAAGAGAAAAAAATTATCCTAGCATTACTCATATGCACATGATTTTTAAAAAAAATTAATCCTTTAATCCCAGCACTCAGAAGGCAGAGCCAGGAGGATCTCTGTGAGTTCGAGGCCAGCCTGGTCTACAAAGTGAGATCCAGGACAGGCTCCAAAGCTATACAGAGAAACCCTGTCTCAAAGAAAAAAAAAAGAACTGGGGATGGGGGAGTGGCGCATACTTTAATCCCAGCACTTGAGGTGGAGACAGGTGGATCTCTGAGTTGGAGGCCAGCCTGGTCTACAGAGTGAGTTCGGGACAGTCAGAGCTACACCAAGAAACCCTGTCTAGGGAGGAAAAAAAAAAAAGCTGAAATCCAATTAATCTAAAGATGTGAAACTACCTGTCCAATAAATTTTCAGAAACTTATAGTCTCTAACAATAAATTTTAATGCATAAAATCAGAGCTACATTAATTTACACATATACAACAGGAAAGCCACAGCAGACATTAAAGTCTGTCACAAAAACAACTCACATTGGGGGGGGGGGAACCCCACAACCACCACCATATACACACTCTGTCTTAGCTTAATTTCTTTTGCTGTAATAAAACAACTTACAATTCCAGGTTGAGTCTGAAGCAAGCTAATCATACCACATGCACAGAAGAGAAGGAGAAATGAACACATGTATGCTCACTTGCTTGCTTGGGCTCAGCCCAATTTCTCTACTGGAACAGTTCAGTAACCCCTTGCCTAGGGAATAATGCCAATGGGCTGAATCTTCTCACATCAATTAACTTAATCCACAAACATACCCACAGGCCAACCCAAGCAAGGTAGATGATCCCTCACTAAGATTCTGCTTCTGTCAAGTTGATAATTAAAACTGCCATACTCCAGAGAACAAATGCCTTACCACCAACCCTGATAACCTAGAGTTTGATCCTCAGAACACAAATAGTGAAGAACCAACTTGCCATAGGTTTTCCTCTGAAGGAACAAACACCACACGCACATACAAACACACACACACACACACACACACACACACACACACACAGGTAAATAAATAAATAAATAATGTGATTTATAAGTTAAAGTACCCCCAAAATAAATTCTACATATCATCATCTAGAAATCAGGTACAAGTTCACTAAGTTCAGGCTTAAAATACTACAGGTTTCAGAATGAGACTCTTTAAATGTTAGTAAAATTTTCCCAGCAGCCGGGCAGTGGTGGCACACACCTTTAAACCCAGCACTCAGGAGGTAGAGGCAGGAGGGTCTTTGTGAGCTCAAGGCCAGCCTGGTCTACAGAGTGAGTTCCAGGACAGGCTCCAAAGCTACACAGAGAAACTCTGTCTCAAAAAAAAAAAAAATCCCCAGCAGGGCTGGAGAGACTCTTCACCTGTTAAGAACACTGGCTGTAGGCCAGGAGTACTCAGAAGCAGAATCTCTATGAGTTCAAGGTAAGCCTGTTCTACACAGCAAGTTCCAGGTGAGCCAGGGCTACATAGAGACCCTATCTCAAAGAAAGGAGGGGAAGGAAAGGGAAGGGAGGAAAGGAAAGGGGAGGGAGGCGAGGGGAATGGAAAGAGTGAGGGAAGGTGGGAGGGAGGGAGAAGCAAGCAAGCAAGCAAGCACTGGCTGCTCTTCTAAAGGACCTACCTGGATCCAACTACCAGCACCCACATGGTGGTTCACAACCATCTATAACTCCATTCCAGGGGACTGAATCCCTATTCTGGCCTTCTTGTGCACCAGACATCCAAATGATACATAGATACACATGTAGACCAAACACTCAAGACACAAAATTTTTTTTTTATTTAAACAAAAGCCTAGAATGGTAGCAGGCACCTCTGACCCCAGCACTGGAGAGGCAGAGGCAGGCATCTCTGAGTTCTAGACCAACCAAGAGACCTTGCCCTCAATAAATAAATAAATAAATAAATAAATGCATACACATATACATACATACATACTAAAGTTTCTGCAGCAGTGGCAGTCATATTTATGCTTTTCTGCCATAAACATTTTCTTAATATGGAGCCACTGTCATGTTTTTCCTGGGTTACACTTAATCTCACTGATACATAAGTATTCTGACTTGACTTGTATTTGTATCACAAACTTAGGCACAATAGCATACATCTTACATTTTATAACAGCATATGTCTTGGGAATGTGGCTTATAATTGAGATCAAAGACTCCTGAAAGGCAATGACATCTCTTTCTGGTACACCATTCTTTTAACAGGAGTAAAATAATAACACCTACATGCCTAGCAGTGAACTAGAAACCATGCACAAATTACTTTTTTAAAAAAAAAATCATAAATGTGATTATTAATTATCCAAATTATTAAATATTTTAATAAATTACCCAATAACCTTTTCAGACACCAGACACACATATGGCTGAATATACATACATGCAGGCAAAACACTTATTTACATGCAAATAAATCTTTTCTAAAAAGAAAGGCCAAGAAACCATCAAGGACTCCAAGGAACATCTAAGGTCACTGAGCTAGTAAAGGATTGTCCTGATTCAAATAAGATCTTCTGACCAAAGCCCATTTTATTTCCAGCTATTTCCATACTTTATTTTCTTGCTCAGATTTACTCTTCTCCTCTACTTGAGTCCTGCTTATTCTTCAAAACTGACACCTCACAAAAATCCTCCAATTCTTCTTTTGGACTTGACTTCTCTTTACACAAAAGTTCAATGAAAGTAAGGCCTACGTCCTTTATTCTAGTTGTCTACCCCAAATTCAGCAATATGCTAGACCCAGAGTTATATATACAACACTATATCATAATGCTTCTTTGTTTTGTTTTTTAACTTTTTTTAAGATTCAGTGGAGGAAGGATAGCTTTTTCAAAAAAATGAAGCTGAAGGAACTAGGTATCTGTAAGACCAAAAAGAAACTTCAACCTATACCCTACACTTTATTTAAAAAAAAAAAAAAAAAAAAAAAAAAAAACTCAAAATGCAGCATAGACTTAAAAGTAAAATTATAAACCTCTTTTTTTCATTTTTAGGGGAAAAACAAAAAACCAAAAAATCCTTAGAACACACAGCTAGTAGACTTTGTTTTGTTTGGTTGGGTTTTTTGTTTGTTTGTTTGTTTGTTTGTTTGTTTGTTTTTCCAGACAGGGTTTCTCTGTGTAGCTTTGGAGCCTATCCTGAATCTCACTCTGTAGCCCAGGCTGGCCTGGAACTCACAGAGATCCGCCTGCCTCTGCCTCCTGAGTGCTGGGATTAAAGGCGTGTGCCACCACCGCCCGGCGCTAGTAGACTTAACTTGAGAATCAAGACCCTGACAGGGAAGTCCCTCACAGATACCCTCATAGAGATTATAGCCTGTGTTTAAGATCAAAAGACAAGCTACAGGCTGGGAGAAAATTCCAAACCTCAAACCTAATAGAGAAATTTTCACTAGAATATATATATATAAAGATTTATTATTTATTTATTTATTTATTTATTTATTTATTTATTTATTTAGTATACAGAAGAGGGTGCCAGATCTCATTACAGATGGTTGTGAGGCATCATGTGGGTGTGGGAATTGAACTCAGGACCTCTGGAAGAGCAGTCGGTGCTCTTAACTTCTGAGCCATCTCTCCAGCCCGAATATATATTTTTTTTAATTCTCAAAATGAAACAGTAAAAGAGGCAATCCAACTAGAAAATTAGCAAAACTGCTCTTTAAAAACTATCAATTTTTCTGTTAAAATGTTAATGGCAAGCAAATATGTGTGAAAATGTGAAAAGACTGGATCATTTACACAGTGGTGGTGAACATATTTAAAAATACAACAAGATGGACGCCTTTAATCCCAGCACTCAGGAGGCAGAAGCAAATGAATCTCTGAGTTTGAGGCCAATTTAGTCTACAAAACAAGGACATCACAGAGAAACTGTCTTGAAAAACAAACAAAAAAACAGACTTGAAAAGATACAGAAGTGCCTTACAGAACCAACAATACTTTCATCCAACAATTCAGCACCTGCACTAACATTTACTCCAGAGACATAGAAAATTACAGCTATACAAAGGCATGTTCAAACAGCAACTTTATTAGTAGTAGCCAAACTGGAAACAGCCCAAACATTCTCCAACAGGTGAATGATTAAACAAATTGTGATACATATCTACCTACATGGAAAACTACTTAGCTACTAACACATCACACAATTTGTATGAATCTTAAGGGAATTACATCGAGTTAAAAAAAAAAAAAGGACAATCTTAAAAGCTGACATACTAAAGCAGCAGTTCTCAACCTTCCCAACACTGTGACCCTTTAATACAACTCTTCATGTTGTGGTGACTTCCAACCATAGAATTATTTCATTGACAGTTCATAACTGTAATTTTGCTACAGTTATGAATTGTAATATAAATATGATATGCAGGATATTTGATATCTGATGTTTGACCAAAAGGATCAAGACCCACAGGATGAGAGACAAAGGATTCCATTTATGTAACATTATAAATATGGATTTATTATTTTTATTATTTTTTACATAATAGCATGAGATGCTAATCTCAAAGTTTTGTATTTCCCCTTTGAATGGGCTGATAAACTTCTAGAACACTGATTCTTAGCCTCAGATGCATATTGAGACTACTAAAACTCTATAAGGACTTAGGCACCATATCAGATCAATTAAATTAGAATCACTTAAGAAAAAAACTTAAGCATCTGTGGTTTTCCAAACTCTCGGGTAATTCCAATCCATGAGTGAGAGTGAGTAGACTCCAGAGCTGGAGAGTACAGAATACTTTTTAAGCAAACCCTGAGCCAGATACTTAAAGTACTTGCCTTTATTGGTTACTTGAGAGGATGAAAAATGATGAGCTAGGCCCAGGAGGTCAGCCTACGCAATACTGGAGAGAGGTGGAGAGAGAGGAAAGAGAGAGGAGGCAGGGAGAATGTCTTCTATGGACATAAAAATGGAACTATTACTTTGGCTTATCAAAATCTTTCAAGCAGGAAGGATATTATATCCCATTTAATATTAACCTAAAATCAAAAAGACATGTTCTCACTAATCTGTGAATAATCTCACAAATTTAACAACCTACACACAATCCATTACAATAAAGTACAAAAGGAAGCATTTCAAGTACAGTGTTCTTTTTCATCTGCATGGGAAAAACAACAGTGGCAGCATGGAAAACAGGCCAGGAGGTAGTGGCACTCCCAGCACTTGGGAGGCAGAGACAGGTAGATCTCTGAGTTTGAAGTCAGCTTGGTCGACAGAGCAAGTTCCAGGACAACCAGCACTAATGAAGGACACACTGTCTCTGGGGAAAAACAAAATTAAAAAATAGCAGAACACTGAACAAACCTAAACAAACCACATACCATAACTTAATTCAACACATCCAGGGAGCAGTGGGTAAATAATGAAATCTCATGGATTCTACAAGGATTTTAACAGGCAACACAGACATCCTCTTGCCTTTTACTGAAAGTGTTTTTAATTTTTAAGTTTGTTTGTAATGGGGGGATCTAATCATGCTACATAAATTATTGAGATTGTCAGCCGAGGAAATTTAAATAAATGCTATAACATAACAAAAATCTGACAGTTACATGTCGATTAAAATATTGAAGTGATAAGGTCATTTTTAAATGCGTGATCTTCTTACAAGTTCAGAAAAACCACAAATTATGGGGCTACAAACCACCAGTTTTTCTAAGGAAAAGTGTAGCTTATAAAATATTGGCTGACTGCCAGTACAAATGAATTTCTTCCTCAAGCTTTCTAAGCCACAATAGTCTTTCAACCATGACTATAACCATATTATTCAATCGAGAGGCAACGTTACTAGATGGCATAAGTAAGCCAATGCTTGGCCTAAAACCATCTGTAAAATCCTACAAATGCATCGTTTTTGAAAAGAGATCTCAAATTTTTTAACATTACTATTTTACCACAATTTTATCAAGCAAGTAATTAAGTGCTTCGATAGCTTTTTTTAAAGTCAGTGTTAGGAGCCAATGAGATGGCTCAGTAGATACATATACTGTCAGACATGACAACTTAAGTTCAATCAGAGACCTACATAGTGGAAAGAGAATCAACTACCAAAAGTTGTCCTCTGACTTCCACACATGTGCACGATCGGTCAATTAGATAGTAGATAGATAGATAGATAGATAGATAGATAGATAGATAGATAGATAGATAGATAGATAGATAGATAGATAGATAGACAGACAGCTGTAAAGAAAATCAGCTTTGGAATCTAGGTATCAATTGGTATTTTAAAAAGGGAGAATAACCACCATCCAACATCTCCCAACATACAGATAACCCATAAAAATTCCATTATAATCCAAATAGTTCCTTCAGTGTACTGCCTAAGTGGAAAGATAAAAGATTACCCTAAAAACAGAGCAGAATAGGTTTAATTCCCAGCTCTACTTTTGTTGTTCTTTGTCTCAAGTACCTTGGACAGCTAACCATTCCACAACTCAGTGTTGTCATTATTAAACAGAAACTTTTGTTTGTTTGGTTTTTGGTTTTTTTCCAGACAAAGTTTCTCTTTGTAGCTTTGGAGCCTTTCCTGGAACTCACTTTGTAGACCAGGAGGGCCTCAAACTCAGAGATCCACCTGCCTCTGCCTCCCCAGTGCTGGGATTAAAGGCGTTGCTACCCACCTCCTGGCAAATAGAAACTTTTTGTCACTTCATGGTGAGATTATGATGCTTTAGAGATGCAATGTACATGAAGCAGGTAGCACAGTGCCTAAACATAGTGACAACATCCCACAGAGGCAAGAAAAGTTCCATTATTATGTTGAACAGAAAAATCAGGCTATCCAAAACATTAAGAAGCCTTCATGTCTTGTATAAATAGTATATTAAGAGGTAATACTGAGCCAGAAAATAACAGCTTCTATGTGAGTGTTTTCTAATGCCAGGCTGGGGCTGGAGAGATGGCTCATCGGTTAAAAACACTGGTTGTTCTTCCAGAGGTCCTGAGTTCAATTCTCAGCAACCACATGGTGGCTCACAACCATTTGTAATGAGATCTGGCGCCCTCTTCTGACCTGCAGGCAAGCATACATACAGGCAGAACACTGTATACATAATAAACTAAATCTTTAGAGTGGCTCTAAAGCCAAGCTGTTTTTTAATCAACCTCCAAGATTGAAACATTCCATCCTGCAAGGAAGCTCTTTAAACAGGAAAAGTAAACAACTCAAAATAGGTTCATGAACTCTCTGAAACTGACCAGATTCACTAGTCCCCCTCCCTACCAGAGTAAGCAATAGAAGCTGAGAAAACCTCTCAGCCAAGGAAGTTGGGCTGCAAAGAAGACTGAGACCAGAGCAGCTGTCTAGGAATAGCAGAAACCAGCTGAGCTGCCGGGAAAAGGTGTAGACCAGTCACTTAGGAAGGACACTCTCCAACCTGTTGAGCTGCCTGCAAGCTGTGCAGTGTGCTCCAGCTTTGAGAGCTGTCACCTGTGCGCAGGTGGGCATTGGTGATGCAGCTGTCTGTGAGTCATTTCTGCTCCTGCTCACCCACATTCCTGTAAGTAACCCCTCACCCACATTCCTGTAAGTAACCATAATAAACACTTATTGGTTTACCAAGCTGGACTTTGGTGGTATCTGTACTTTGGTCTATTTTGGGATCCCCATCTGGGGTGAGTAGACATATATGTGTGTCCCTTCAGGAAAAGTATTGTCACACAACATAGGCACTTTACAACCTTTTTTAATCCTTTTTACAATTCAGTAAGGAAACATGTAAGCACAAGGTATCTTACAAAGCATTAGAACATAGTTTCTACAAAGGAAAATGTTAGCATGAAGATGTTTATTCTGTGTATTTCTTCCCACCAAAGAAAAATCTGAGTATTTTAATCCTACTGTAATGAGAATATACACATATATTTGGTTTTTCAAGACAAAGTTTCTTCTTTGTGTAGTCCTGGCTGTCCTCAAACTCAGAGATCCACCTGCATCTGCCTCCCAAGTGCTGGGATTAAAGACGTGCTACCACCACCTGGCAAGACTATATATTTTAATATATACATATATATACATTCATACCCATGTGATCTTAATCTTTCTCTCCCGTATATAGAATATCAATGTTATATGCTAAGGTTAAGTTTTTGAAAAGGCAAAAATTAAAAAAAAAAAAACCCTCTGAAAACACTAGAAATAAGACAAGTGTGGTGATGCATACCTTTAACCTCAGCACTCAGGACGCAGAGGCAGGAGGCCAGCCTGGTCTGCATAGTGAATTCCAAACCAGCCAAAGTAACATGGTGAGATCCTGTCTCAAAAAAGTTAATTTTTTAAAATATACTAGAAATAAACTATACAAATCTTTTTAAAAATAGAATAGCAAAGACAATACAAATGTAAATTACAACTTAACTTTGCAAGACTACTCTAATTCTATGAGTCTTCCTGTCTAATCTAACTAGAATCAGAACAACTGCCTTCTTTCTCTTCTTGTAGGTCACACAACAGAGAACACTGCAACAGTCATCTTCTCCAAATATTATATACCTTCTCTCACCAACTAGACTAGAAACTGACAATAAGGAAATACTTTTTCATAATTCCTATCTCTAAGTAGTAATAATACAATATCTTATCTATAAAAAACATTCAAATATGTAATGGTCAATTCACATTTCAAAATTAAACTGTTCTGTGTATCAAGTAATAAGATGGTTTCTAAGATTAAGGCTTACATCCATTTCACAGTAACATCTAGATCTATTTATTATAGTAAATCTGGTCAATTTGTCTAAATCTGTGGTTTTCCAAGTGTAGTCCAAGTAGCCTTCAAAGGCCCTCAAAACCCCACCAGGGATCTTGGTAGGTCAATATTAATTTTCACAGTAGTATAAAGGTACTGTGCCTTTTTATTTTTTATTCATGAGAATTTTCCAAGATCTATACAATGTGTGAATATGATTTATGATGAAATGTGTCACATTTAGAAGATAAATCTGAGCTGGAGAGATGGCTCAGCCATTAAAGGCTAGGCTCACAACCAAGATATACCTAATTCAGTGTGCCAGCATTTTCCAAAATGAGCATGCATGATTTTATATGTATGGATGCTAGGCATGGTGCTGTAGGCCTATATTCCCAGCTACTCAGGAGACTAAAGCAGAAGTTCTTAATTTCAAGGGCTGCCTAAACTACAGAGTGAATTCAAGGCCAGCTTGGGTAACAGACTTTATCTCAAAACAAAAGGTAAAAAAAAATGACAGCTAGGGTTATAGCTCAATGGTAGAAGAGTTACCTAGCATGCACATGGTCTTCGATCCAATCCCTAGCAGCAAAAAAAAAATATAAATAAAAGAAATAATCAAAATGCGTAACAGGAGAATAGATTTTAATACACTCAAGTGTGAAAAAGTCACTGATGCACTCACTATTCATATCTGATTTCTGGTTCCCTTAAAAAACTAATACCTGGGCTCAACTGTTACAATCACTAACTGCTCTTGCGGAAGATGTCGGTTCAGTTCCCAGGACCCACATGGTGACTCACAACTGCCTATAATTCCAGTTCCAGAGGATGACCTCTTCTGGAATCTATAGACTTCTGCACGTATACATGATGGACAAACTTCTGATGGCTCACATACATACACACAGTTTTTTTTTTAATAAATCTTAAAAGCCTGTCAAATACTAGAATAATATTTAAAATATTTAAAATCATCTGAAAAACTACCCTTTCCCAGCTACATATTTGTGTAAATTTTTCATCTTCACATACTTCACCCAGAACACAGTACAACAGACTACATTCATGCAGAAGTAGTTATCTTCTATTAAACTACATTAAATTAAAAATTAAAAAGCAACAGCTACTTTTCTCACTCAGTTTTCTTCTATCTTGGAAAATAACTATTAACATATCACCTAGGCTAACATAACATATAAGTTTCACTGGCATTTTAAAATTAGTAAAAGAGAGGGCTAGAAAGAGCTCAGCAGCTAAGAGTATTTGCTGCTGCTACCATGAGGACCTGAATTTAGATCCCAGCACCCACATCAAGAGGTTCACAACTGTAACTCCAGTTCTAGGGGATCTGACAGCCTCCACAGACATTATGTGCATACATGCACTCCTGAGTGCATACACACACACAAATGTTTTTAATTATTCTTTTAATAAAATGAATACAATTTCCCATAAATAATTTCTGGATACCAATAATTAATAGCACATATAAATAAGAGATCTTTAAGATGCTCAAATTTTTAAGATAAAAGGGTTCTGAGTTGGTTTTTTTAAAAAAGTTGAATCCAGACATGGTGATACATGAAAGGCAGTCAGAGTTCTGTAAGTTCAAGGCCAGCTTGATCTATACAGCAAATTCAAAGACAGCTAAATTGTAAAACCCTGTCTCAAAAAAAAAAAAAATTAAATGAATATGTCAACACCATACAGGGCAGGTGATAAAAATTTTCAACTCATTTTGTAGTGAACAGTGTCCTCCTCCAATCAACCAAAAACTCTGATTTCCAGTGAAGGGCTTTGGCATAAAACAACCATTCTCATCGATTCCCATTTCATAAAGAATAATCACTTAGCCATATGACCTGTTTTAAGTAATCAAGAAAACAATACAAAGACCAAACAGCACTTACTGAGCTCTGAGCAATGCCTGGCATTGTGCTATACTTATCTTAGTTCTCAAGACCCCCACAGACAGCAGGAAACCGACTCAGCTTTACTTGCCAAAGGCCACACAGTTAATAAGCAGTGGAGTATGGACTTAAAATCAAGTCTGAATGACTCCAAAGTCCAGAGCTCTCTCTGCTTTACTAGTTACCTTTATAGTATTCGACTTGAAATCAGTCCTTACTTACTCTCTATGTCCTTGAGCAAGCTACAACTTCTCTCAGCCAGCTTTCTCATCAACAAGATAAGAGGGTTATTCTAGTTGATCTCCAAAGTCCCCTCCACAGCTAATATTCTTAGATTATAATTCATCTTAACTTCAACCCTACAGTTATAACGTAAAAAGGCCTTTGGTGTTTTTTTCTGGACTAAATAAATTATAAAAAAAAATTAAAAATTTAAAAAAAAAAAAATCAAAGAACACCCGGGCGGTGGTGGCACACGCCTTTTAGCCCAGCACTCGGGAGGCAGAGCCAGGTGGATCTCTGTAAGTTTGAGGCCTACAAAGTGAGGCTACAAACTGGGCTACAGAGTGAGATCCAGAACAGGCACCAAAACTACACAGAGAAACCCTGTCTTGAAAAACCAAAAAAAAAAAAAAGAAAAAAAAATTTTACAAATAACAACAATAGAGTGCCAGGCGATGGTGCCATACACCTTTGATCCCAGTACTCGAGAGGCAGAGGCAGTGGATCTCTTGTGAGTTCCGGGACAGCCTGGTCTATAGAGTAAGTTCCAACAGCCAGGGCTGTTACACAGAGAAACCCTGTCTAAAAACAACAACAACAATAACAAATAATAATAATAATAATAATAATAATAATAGAGTAATGAGTAAAATTAATAGGCTAGGATATAGCTTTCCATACTTCATCATTAACCATCATTATAAAATAGATTAGCACTGAGTACATACTTTTCATTCATTCCAGACAACCAAACTTTTCTTCTTTTACATAACATTGGGTGTCCTTGGATCTGGAGAGATGGCTCAGCAGTTAAGAGCACTGGCTGTTCCTCGTAGAGGACCAGGGTTCAATTCCCAGCACTCATTATATGGCAAATAACAACTGTCTGTAATTCCAGTTCCAGGGGACCTGACAACCTCTTCAGGCCTCCGCATTCCACATGCACCAGGCACACATACGGTATGCATAAATACATGAAGGCAAAACATAAAATAAAATAAATTTCAAGAAAAGGAAAACAAGCCGGGCGGTTGTGGCGCACGCCTTTAATCCCAGCACTCGGGAGGCAGAGACAGGCGGATCTCTGTGAGTTCGAGGCCAGCCTGGGCTACCAAGTGAGCTCCAGGAAAGGCGCAAAGCTACACAGAGAAACCCTGTCTCGAAAAAACCAAAAAAAAAAAAAAAGAAAAGAAAAGGAAAACAAACAAAAAAAAGCTGGGCATTCTGATAGCTGACATAAGCACTTGTTAGCATGATAGTTTTCACCTAACTGAAGGACTGCTCTAACGGGCAAACACCTCATCATCAGCTTGGTTAACACCACCTATCCTTTGAAGTCAATGTACAATTATCAGTGTAGACGTGAAGACATTTGTCAAGAATTTCTGAGAAAAGGGTAAGCTGCAGGAAACTGTAAAACTGACACATAACACTTCAATACACAGTAGGGAAGAGGACACTGTACAAGTGAAATTTTACTACTTTATGCAATGTTGAGGTCTAAGCTAACAAAATTTAGGCTTCTGTCTCTAATATCTACATTCCAAACACAATTTATTATGTGCCAGATACTGAGTGGAGCCCTTTAAAAAGATCATCTTTATTCCTACTCTGCAGACTTCTGAGATTCATTACTCATTTTAAAAGATAAAAGATAGGACAAATTTAAAAAGGGGGAGGCAGGATGTGGTAGCGCACGCCTTTAATCCCAGCACTCGGGAGGCAGAGACAGGCGGATCTCTGTGAGTTCAAGGCCAGCCTGGGCTACAGAATGAGTTCCAGGACAGGCTCCAAAGCTACACAGAGAAACCCTATCTCAAGAAAATAATAATAATATAGTTGAGATAGGGTTTCTCTGTGTAGCTTTGACTGTGTAGCTTTGACTGTCCTGGAACTTTGTAGACCAGGCCGTCCCAGAACTCAGAGATCCACCTGCCCCTGCTTCCTGAGTGCTGGGATTAAATGCATGTGCCACCACTGCCTGGCTGACATTCATCATTCTTTTTGTCTATTTGCTAATTTATTTAAGTAGGATATTTATTAGACAGTGTCTTACTGTGTATCCCTTGTTGGTCTACAACCTGCTACTTAGGTCATGCTAGCCGCCACCACCACCACCTGGCAAAATATTTTTTTTTTAATGCAAATGATGAATGTCACACAGCTATTGTCAAAATAAAAATTTTTTTAACAAATCTGACCAACTTCAAACCTGTCTGTACTCTACGTTTTTTTCTAGTTCCAAAGAAAAATGAAACTTCTTCCTACATCAAATTAGAAAAATGGTGTATAATATTTGAGACAAATTGTAAGAGCATTTTAAATTTTTTTTTTTTTTTTTTTTTTTTTTGTCTGGAGCTGAGGACCTTTTACTTGCTAGGCAAGCGCTCTACCACTGAGCTAAATCCCCAACCCCCATTTTAAATTTTTTAAATAAAAGGTTTAAAAGCAAAAAATCCATTTATGGCGATACCTACTGCTTGGATATGAGCAAAAGACACAAAGTTACAGTCAAAAATCTATACTACTTTGGTTAAATATCAATACACTTAAATACATGACATCTGCCAGACTGCTACTGCTGTAGCTCATGTTGTTATGCTAGCAAAATCCTTTTTAAAAAACTTCAATCAGAGGTGGCTCTGTGGTTGAGAGCACTTGTTGCTCTTAGAGAGGGTCCCAAATCCAATTCCACACACATGATGGTTCACAACCATCCATAACTCCAATTCTAGGGCTTTCAACTCCTTCTAACTTCTGAAGGCACCATGCATGCACATGGTATACAGATACATGTGACTGCAAGTGTCTGTGGAGGCACTACATAGTTATAGGCAGTTGTAAGCCATTCCACATAGAAGCTGGAGATGAGCTCGGGTCCTCTGGAAAAATAACAATCACTAGTAATTGCTGATCCATCTCTCTAGCCCGGGGACTCTTTTAAACAAATAATTGTTTGTGCTGGGCAGTGGTGAAGTACAACTTTAATACCAGCACTAAAGGAGACAGAAAGCAGGAGGATCTCTGAGTTCAAGGCCAGCCTGGTCTACAGAGCAACAGCCAAGGCTACACAGGGAAACCCATGGATGGATGGATGGATGGATGGATGATGGATGGATGGATGGATGGATGGATGGATGGATGGATGGATGGATGGATAAAATGTTGTTTCTATTCTTCACAGGAACTAACTACAACTTTTTGAGGGCTGAGGGATGGCTCAGTTGGTAAAGCACCTACCTTTCAAAAGCAAAGCTCTGAGTTTCATCCCCAAAACTCAAAGGAAAAATTGCCAGGAATGCTGGCACTTGCTTGTCATCTGAGCACTATAGAGAGAACTAAGCAGATCACTAAGGTTAACTGGCCAGCTAGTCCTGCCTAATTGGTGAGCTTCAGGCCTATAAGGAAGGAAGGTGCTAGATCTCCTGAGGATGCTGCTTAAGGCTGTCTATCCTCTAGCCTAATGACATGTAAGTATGTTCTTAAAGTGGGAAACCGGTTTCAATATTTATAGTAAGTCTACTCAAGAAATCAGTTTATAAATTTAAATATGTTAAAGATTCACTAAAAAATAAATGGGATGGAGAATGTTTTTTCTGGGGGAGGGGGTTCAAGTCAGGGTTTCTCTGTGTAGCTTTGGAGCCTGTCCTGGAACTTACTCTGTACCCAGGCTGGCCTTGAACTCACAGGGAATCCGCCTGCCTCTGCCTCCCCGAGCGCTAGGATTAAAGGCGTGCACCACAGGCGGCAGGGGGGATAGAGAATTTCTGCAAACAAACCTCAGAAGCTACACTGCAATTTTTATATTAATGTCTAGCTGTTTCCTATTTTGTTTTCCCTCTTGGTCAGAGGAGTTCATTGGGCAGATAGATCATTTTACTGAGACACTACTTAATCCCCCATACAAGGCATCTCCTCCATTTTTTGTGAAAAGACACAACTTTCTGAGGCAAATCCATATGAATTTGAACACCAGAATTAAATGAATAAGGAGTTACTGAAACTTAAGTTTTCTCCTCTGGGGAACCATCTAAAAATAAAGCTGGAGATGTACACAATGCATATCTGCTATCAGCATTATCACGACTGACTCCTCTATAAAGTTTTTTGCAAGTGTAAAACATTCACTATTAAGCAGCAAATGGAGAACTTTCTTTATTCGTTAAAAGCATCAAACATGGGGGCTGGAGAGATGGCTCAGAGGTTAAGAGCACTGGCTGTTCTTCCAGAGGTTCTGAGTTCAATTCCCAGCAACCACATGGTAGTTCACAACCATCTGTAATGAGATCTGATGCCCTCTTCTGGCCATGCAAACCCAGCACTGTATACATAATAAATAAATCTTAAAAAAGAAAAAAAAAAAAGCATCAAACATTAGCAGCAAAGCACCTGAAGCCTCTAATGTAACCTCTGTAACCTCTAATATAAACTTGCAACAGTCACCTTTAATTTGCAAGATTTGTTTGTTGCTTGGTTTTCTTCCTTTTTTCTCCCTCTTTTTTTTTTTTAGGATCTCACTGAGTAGCCCTAGCTGACCTGGACATGCTAAGCAGACCAACCTGACCCTAAACTCACAGAGCTCCACCTGCCTCTGTCTCCCATGTTCTGGAATTACAAGTATGTGCCATCACCCCAAGTTTTGTGGGTGTTTTTTTTTAATTCTAATGATTTAAATTACTTAATTTTTTTTTTTGCCTCAATATGATAGAAATGTTTTCAATCTACATAAGATAAAGATTGCTTGGCCTTGTGAATGTACTAACTACCATTATGTGTTCATTTTAAATGTTTTTTCAGGAAAAAACTTATTGCTATTCAACATTATTGGTGCTAATGGTGTAATCATTAAAGGTTTTCTATCCGAATTTCTAACTTTCTCTCCTTTTTTTTTTTTTTTGGTAAGTAAAGGAAATAGATTCATTAAAGAAAGGTAAGTAACTCCTGGAAGTGGGAAAGGTTTCAAGGGAGGAATACTCCTTCTTGGGTGAACCAAAAGCCTGGATGGGTGATGGCACACACCTCTAATACCAGCACTCAGGAGGCAGAGGCAGGTGGATCTCTGAGTCTGAGGCCAGCCTGGTCTACAGAGTGAGTTCCAGGACAGCCAGGGCTACACAGAGAAACCCTGTCTTGAAGAACAAAAACTGAAGCCTAATGGAAAGTAAACCTGGAGCACACTTAACTCAAAGTCAAGAAATCCACTGCTTATGTTAGTCACATCTCTCTTGGGAAAGGCCTCAGGAGGATCATAAATTTCAGGCCAGCCCGGGCTACTTAAGTGAAACCCCAGGAAAGAAGAAAAGGGAAAAAGGGAAGGGAGAAGGAGGAACAGAGAAGTGCAAATCTACCTCTTGCTGCTTCCTACCACTAGCTTGGTATGTGACTCTGGAGTAGTATATTAACCTCTCTGGAACAAAGACAGCTTTAAAAGTTCTCACAAAGAAAAAGGCTTAGGAGAAATGAATCATTCGGTAGGCTCAAGGTCATTCTTTAAAGCAAGCGTTCACCTAATAAACTCAATGATGCCTTTTCTATTTAAAAGTGCATTAACTATAAATATAAGGTATCATTAGTAGCCTATAAATAAAGTATATATATATATATATATAAATCAACATTATTTTGCAAAAAATTCCCTTGTTCTTATTAACATTTCCTACTACAAAGCTCAAAAGTACAGAAGTCTAAAAGCATCTTATTCTGTTCTTGAATGCACTTAGAACAGAAGCTAAATCCTTCTGGCATGTTTTAAGTATAGGTTGTTATAGAAATGTTTTGACAACCAACACCCTAACTACCATTAATTAGGTTAGATGGCCAATCTTCTCCCAGTGTGATTCTATGTCTTAAGGGATTTTAAAAGGGGAGATGGCTCAGCACATAAAGGCACTGACACCAAGCCTGAAGACCTGAGTTCCTGAGTTCCATCCCCTACCTACACTCCTATGTCCTCTGGTCTCCACATGGTTAAGGGCACCCATACACATGGTCACATATATAAATGAGTAAATATAATTTAGCCTATCGTAGCCGGGCGGTGGTGGTGCACGCCTTTAATCCCAGCACTCGGGAGGCAGAGCCAGGTGGATCTCTGTGAGTTCGAGGCCAGCCTGGGCTACCAAGTGAGCTCCAGGAAAGGCGCAAAGCTACGCAGAGAAACCCTGTCTCGAAAAAAACCAAAAAAAAAAAAAAAAATTTAGCCTATCGTTCAAACCTCTTAATTTGAATAAGCATCACCTTCATTTTGACAAAGTAGTCAAGGTTACTAGTTGGGACTCTCATCATCTGACTTCAAAGAGGTAAGACAGACACTACTTAGATATGTACAGCCAGTGAAGCAGCAATAAAGGAGAGTTCAGAGTTTTATCAAGCCACTGAGAATATATAAACTGCTTTTACAGTTTGGAGCAACTTACCAATACACAGTGAAACAAGTTGAGCCACTGACTGCTCAGATGATTTAGCACAGCCTCCAAAATCAATTAGCTATACTTGGAGATTTACAAAAGGTAAAGGCTGGGAATCTTAAATTCAGTTTAGATGTCAATAAAGCACATAAGTGGAAAATAACACGTTGGCAGTGGGCTACGGAAGTCCAGAGTTCCAAGATAAAGAAAAGTTGGGCATTTAAAACCATGAGATCAGGCTCAATGGATGGTTAAGAGCACTCACTGGCTGCTCTTCCAGAAGACCCTTGTTCAATTCCAAAGCCTCGTCTGACCTCTGCAGGCTTCTGCACACATGTGATTCTAATACATACACTTAGGAACACACACAAGTCTTTAAATATTCTAAATATTTTTCAAAAGAGAAATCAGATAGGAGCACCAAAGGAGGGAAAAGCAGAGACCCCCATGAGGTGGTCCAACAGAAAAAGGTAGGAGCAATGAATCAGGATGGAAGAGGGGCTGAGAAAAGGTCAAAAAGGTAGAGAAAAAAAAGCATGAAACAGAAAGTATTTCAAGACAAGCAAAGCATCCACCATGCCAAATGCTGCTACTGGTTAAAATAAAACTTAAACTTGCGGAGCTGGAGAGACAGCTCAGCAGTTAAGCGTCCTTGCTACTCTTTTTTTTTTTTTTTTTTTAGTTGCTAGAAAGTGCTATTTATTTTATTTATTTTGTTTCTTTTGTTTGTTTGTTTGTTTGTTTTTTTGAGAGCATGCTACTCTTCCAGAGGCCCTGAGTGTGCTTCTCAGGCCTTAACTTATATTGTACTTAATTTTCCCTTTAAAAAATAAACATGATAGGGCTGGAGAGATGGCTCAGCAGTTAAGACCACTGGCTACTCTTCTAGAGGTTCTGAGTTCAATTCCTAGCAACCACAAGGTGGCTCACAACCATCTATAATGAGATCTAGCACCCTCTTTTGGCCCGCAGGCATACATGCAGACAGAACACCATATATATATATATAATAAATAAATAAATCTTAAAAAAAAAGTCGAGTTTACACTTCATTAAAAAAACAAACAAACAAACATGATAGCCAGGCATAGTGGTGCACACCTTTTATCCCAGCACTTGGGAAACAGAGGCAGGAAGATCTTCGTGAGTTCAAGGCCAGCCTATTTACATAGTGAATTTCAGGACAGTCAGAAGATCTGCATGGTAAGATCCTGTCCTTAACAAAACAACAAAATAAAAATATTTTATGATTCATAATTTTTTTATTTTTAGATTTTATTTTTATTTTATGTGCCAGAGTGTTTTGCCTACATATATATATACATATATATATATTCCATATATGTGTGCCCAGTGCCTTCAGAATTCACAAAAGGACACTGGATGCCCCTGGGACTGGAGTTACACAGATGGTTGTGAACTACCACGTGGGTGCTGGGAACCAAACCTGGATCCTCACCCTGCAGAACAGCAACTTCTCTTAACCAATGAGCTTTCTCTCCATCACAACAATTTTCTTATTTTTTCATCTCCATTCTAGTTGTAAACTAGAGGATGTATTCCAATTTTAAACATAAAATCTGTAACAAATATAGCTGATTCTAAATAACTCCATAGTTATCTAAAAGCTAGTGGACAAAACACCATTTTAAAGACCTCACTATTAATTAATCCATGATATCTACTGGTCCATGCTAACCTTGGCATCCTAAGTTTATCCACAGCTCAAAAAACAACTGACAATGTACATACCAAGGGTCTATGCTTATTCTTCCCTGGCTTGCTAACATACATAAAAATTACACCATCTTTCCTTCTAGTTCACTAGCTTTGCTAACTAAAACTTAGTTATGAGAGTTGTTGTAAAGCTAACCAATATCTAAAACCTCATTAGGCTAAAATGTAGACTAAGCTACACAAAAGCCAATATGTCAGTGCAATAACTGATGAGCTTTAAATCCTTCTAACTACAAACACATCTTTGAATGAACTCTCTAGTGGGGAATGGTAGCACACACTGGTCTGTAATGACAGCTTCTTGGGAAGCTGAAGTAGAGAATCCAGGTTCAAAGCCAGCTAGTCTATAAGCAACAAAACCCTGTTTCAAAAACAAAATCAAAAACTAGATGTGGTAGTTCATTCCTGTAATGCTAACAACTCAGGAGAGGCTGAGACAGGATAATTCAAGGTCATCCTGAGCTACACCGTGACCTCCAGGTCAGCTGGGGCTACGGAGTGAGACCTTGACTCACCACCAAAAAAAAAAAAGGCATGGCCAGGGAGACTGTTCAGCAGGTGAAGGCCCTTGCCTCCAGATGACCTGAGAGCCCCAGACCCCCACATGGTAGGAGAGAAAAGACTTCCACAACTTGTCCTCTGACTTCTACACACACACACATACACACACACACACACACACACACACACACACACACACACACATTGTGGTATAAGCACACACCATAAACACACAAAATGTAGTAACTTTTTAAAAAATGACTACCTCCATCTTATCTTTCAGAAACAAACCACTTACTGTAAGGTTACAGCCTAACTAGACTAAAATATACTTTTTTTCAGTGAGGTAACTAGACATAACCAAAGTCACAGGCTATAATTCTGTTTGGTTGGTTAGTTGATTGGTTCATTAGTTTGTTGTTTTTGGTTTTTCAAGACTGGGTTTCTCTGTGTAGTCCTGGCTGTCCTGGAACTTACTCTATAGACCAGGCTGGCCTTGAACTCAGAGATTCCCCTGCCTCTGTCTCCCAAGTGCTGGCTGGGATTAAAGTTGCTCACCACCACCACTGGCAAATTCTCACTTTTCAAATGGAAATGAACCATAAAGTCACATCATACAACACTGTGAATTTATTACTAATCTATTCAACCATACCCTTTCAAGTCATACTAAAGTTAACTTGAGAAAGCAGGTGTTTTATATTGTGTCATGTTAAAAAAAGAACCTGAACATCAAATTAAGATTTAGAGCTTCTTCCTTCATGCAGCCACACATGTAAAAAAAAAAAAAAAAAAAATATTTTGCAAGGCAGGTATTGTACTTCCTAAATACAAGGTACCTAAAGGACTTGTAGGACAATAAATAATTCAAATTAGGGATGAAAGTGACCAGTCAGATCACTCACTATTCACTATTCAATGTAAAAGTCACTATTCAATGTAAAAACTAAAAGCTAGATTAAAGAGTAACAGGATTCAGTCATAAACCATTTAATGGTTATATCACCATTAATCTGACCTTATTAATCTGTTTCAAGTGATATATAAATTAAATTTATACCTGTAAATAGTTTCCTAAAATTAGAGCATAAAGCTACTCATAGCTACCTGTCAGAAAGTTTTTCAATAGCTAAAATAATTTTGAAAAGCCAAATAAAAACAGAAGAGCAGTAAAATAGGTAACAAGTCCCAAACATGTCACATGAGACAGTGATCTACTAGGCAGATCAGAAGGTACAGTAAGACTACTATCAAAGACAAGTGTTGCCACAGTCATGGCAAATTAATGTCTAATAAAGCAATTTGCTTTTTACATGTTTGCAATGTTGGTCCTGAGTACCATCTGGAGGTTCCTTATAACAAATAAACCAAGGACAATACTGAAAACACCTTTAAATTTTTACAAATTGCTCCCCTTCAAGCAGAGTATACATTGTCCATCAAAGAAGCTGAAGCTGGAGAGACAGCTCAGTAGGTAAGATCACACACATACCACTCTGCAGACGACCCAAGGTCAGTTGCCAGCACTCGGTCACAACTAATTCCAGCTCCAGTGGAGCTTTACAGGCAACTGCACTTATATGCACAAACCTTACATACACTCAGACACTCAGACACACACACACACAATTAAAAATAATAAAGAAAAATATCTTTAATTTATTTTTTATGTGATTGGTGTTTTGCCTGCATATATATGTCTGTGTGAGGATGTTAGCTACCTGAAACTGGAGTTACAGACAGTTGTGAGCTGCCATGTGGGTGCTGGGAAATGAATCTGGACCTCTGGAAGAGCTAGTGATCTTAACTGCAGAGCCATCTCTCCAGCACCAGAAAAAAAATTTTTTTTTAAAAAAATAAAAGGCTCTGAAGCTCGGCATGGTAGTGCATATCGTTGATCCCAGAACTCAGGAGGCAAAGGCAGGCAGACCTCTGAGTTTGAGGCCAGCTTGGTCTACGGAGCAAGTCCCAAGACAGCCAGAGTTATACAGAGAAAGTGTCTCAAAAAAGAAAAATCTCGCTGGGCGGTGGTGGCGCACAAATTTAATCCCAGCACTTGGGAGGCAGAGTCAGGCGGGATCTCTGTGAGTCTACAGAGTGAGATCCAGGATAGGCACCAAAACTACACAAAGAAACCCTGTCTCGAAGAAAAAGAAAGAAAAACCTCAATAAATCAGAATAAGGAAGCTTTATGGCACTTGCAGAAGCAATAGTTCTGTTTTTCTGTTCTGAACACTGAGAATCAATTTTCTGCAAAAAAAGATATGAAAACATATATATATTATTCATGATTTAAGAAGTACTGCTTCGCTAGGTGGTGGTGGTGGCAGCGGCGGCGGTGGCGGCGGCAGCAGCGGCGGCAGCGGCGGCAGCAGCAGCAGCAGCAGCAGCACACGCCTTTAATCCCAGCACTCAGGAGACAGAAGCAGGCAGATCTCTGTGAGTTCAAGGCCAGCCTGGGCTACAGAGTGAGTTCCAGGAAAGACACAAAGCTACACTGAGAAACTCTGTCTCGAAAAACACAAAAAAAAAAAAAAAAAGAAAAGAAAAAGAAGTACTGCTTCTAGAAATCATGTTTAGAAATAATCTTGGGCTAACACTAGAACTCAATGTCTGTACAAGCTTCAGCTATATGACAGAATTCAAATATATATCAAATTCAGTATATTCAATTGCAGAGGTAATAGAAGAAAGCACACAGTAAAACAAGACAACAATGAATCAGAGACATCTCGGATATGCACACAATTCTCATCTCCAAGTTCCTTACAACAAACTTATCTAATAGCAAAATATCCCTCCCCTCTCTCTCTTCTCCTCTCCTCTCCCCCCCCTCCCTCCTCCTCCTCCTCCTCCTCCTCCTCCTCCTCCTCCTCCTCCTCCTCCTCCTCCTCCTTCTCTCTCTCTCTCTCTCTCTCTCTCTCTCTCTCTCTCTCTCTCTCTCTCTCTCTCTCTCTCTCTCTCTCTCTCCAGGGTCTCTCTACATAGCTCTGGCTGCCCTAATATTTGACCAACCACAAAAGTAAAAGGAACCTATCTCCATATTAACAAAAGTCTAGTCTTCCCAAGAGATTTAAACTTATGACATGTGCCTTATATCCCAGTACTCAGGAAACAAAGGCAGGTGGATCGCTGTGAGATTGAGGCCAGCCAGGTATATATATTAGGTTCAAAGACAGCCAGGGCTACATAGTGAGTCTTAGAGAAAAACAAACAAAAAGGACAAACTTGTTGCATATAAACAACTCAACACTCTTGGAAGGAAGATAAGGAGTCAAGTTTCTGGAAGAAAAATGAGCACAAAGAGATTAAGTGTCTTGTCCAGCCAGTCATCGGTGAAGATAAAACCAGAATTCAATTATTTAGCCTGCAAAGTCTAAATAACTTACCTTTCTTTAAAGTACCTACAAATTATCACAAGCTGTAGAATTTCACCCAATAAAATGTTTCATCAAAATACTATTTCAGAATTATTTTGAGCAAGGAAATATTGCTTGCCCAAAAACTAATAAAATGAACAGGATGGACTTAAAATTTATTCATATGGTGTAGGTGTGCTGGCTCATGTCTGTAAGCCAGCAGGCAGGAAGGTGTTTCTTGCGTTTGAAGCCAGCCTAGGTGACACAGAGATTTCTATGGGTATCTTAGGCTACAAACAGAGTAAGTCACTATCTCCATAAAGGGGAGGGGAATAAGGAAAGAGTAGTGACCATATTATGAGATAATTTTCAAAGGTTACTCTAGTCATCTCATATCCTGCTGTTCAAATTCCCTGCCAAGGAGCAATGAAGGGACACATATGCTCCTTATAATTATATTCTATACATACATCAAATCCCAGAAAACACTAGGCAATGGAAGCGCACATCTTTAATCCCAGGCCAGCCTGGTCTACAGAGTGAGATCCAGGACAGGCACCAAAACTACACAGAGAAGCCCCCCCCCCCCCCCCCCCCCGCGGCGCACGACAGGACTCTTCAAACTCTGAGAGTTTCGATCAAAAGTATACTAAAATACATTTCCCTCCAAAAATAAAATCCTTTAACAATGTCTTCTGAATATCATTTACTTCCTGCATAAACAATGCAAATCTGGATTTTAAAAATTATTAACTTTTTAACTACTTATAGTTAAAATTCAAGCTTCTTAAAAATTGGTGCTCTACTCCTCTCTTGCTATACTAGGCAAGATTCTGACTCCCACTTAAAACTGGTTACTTCAAAGTACAATGCCTACATGAAGATACTTCCCAAGTTGACAAATGAAAACCAATCAATCCAGGAAGTCCCCAAGTATCCAAAGCAGACCTTTTCTCTGAAATCATAGCAGTACCATACTACATACTATATGAAATACATGGAGTGGTAATTCAAGTTACTTCTATAACAAGATGAAATCTGCTTTTTAGCAAAATCTGACAAGACAGAAATTTCAGCTGTCAAGAGAATTCATTTTCCATGATTCTAGGAAACAGTGCTTACTATAAAACAGTCTCAAAGCAGTTTGCTTAATTCTTCCAAATCTCTCTCTCTCTCTCTCTCTCTCTCTCTCTCTCTCTCTCTCTCTCTCTCTCTCTCTCTCACACACACACACACACACACACACACACACACACACACACACACAGCTACAGAACACTAAAGGAGACAAGACACTGAAATGTCTGTGCTCAAACTCCTAAAGGTTAGTTCCCATATATCTGGCAGGCTGATGATGGCCTTTATGTCCACCCAACTCTAGAGGTATCTTCTCATCACATATACCATCAAAGCAAGCCAAAATACCAAAGAACCTAAAGTCTACTTTACTCGGGAGGAAAAAAGCTGACAATCCAACATCAGTTATTAACATTTTAAAGGTTAGAATCCAAAGGCTCCATTTCTGCCACTTTTAGAAGCTAGATGTACATTTTTGTCAGCCTGTAGTATGGGACTCAGGTGTTACATCATCCAATACCTGAATACTATCCCATTAACCAGGAAGCATCAACGTATCCCTTCCTCTCTCAGTGCTCTTGATGCTACTGACCTCTGGGATCTACTCTCTTTCAGCTCCACAAAATATCTGCCATGCCTCTGCTGCTATCCCATTTACTTTACCTCATGATGCTATATAGCTATTTGTCTACTCATCAGTCAACAAAGCCAATCAAATACACACCACATACATCCCAACTGGACAGCAGCCATTCAGTTCTCCCTTAGTCCTTCCCATTCACTGTTCTGGAACTAAAAATCAGGTTTCATTATCTCTGTGATCCTAAAAGAATGAACTGTAAGATATGGCACACAATTGAATGTCCTCTATTTTCTGTTAATATCAGTCTAGGATCCACATCCTCTGTCCATTGTCACAAATGTCTAGTCCCTCTAAGCCTCAAAGTAATCCTCTCTAGTTTTTTTCCTCCTACTCAACTTCTGCACTCTACCTTTTATTATCTCAGTGACCTAATAATTTTGGATCCTCTAATGTCTTAAAACTGTAAATATTCCAATCTTTCCTCACACTTCTACACCTGAAATCTTCCAAACTCTTAGGTAACCTACTTCTGAACGCTCTCCAACAGTCATTTCCTGCCCTAAACACGAGCATCCTACTTCCCTCACCACATCAACCCCATACAGCTGTCCCTTTCTAGTCAGACATGCATCCATACATCCCTACCAGGCCCTTCCTTCAGTATACGTTCTACTACAAAATACCCTTTCTTCCGCCGTTCTTCTCACTATCCCCTGCCTACTCCCTTCCCTCCTCCCTCTACATCGCACTCCAGACCTATCCCACCTTCTACTGATTTCCCTTCAAACACACCCCCTTCCATCTTCCTCCTCCTCCCCAACTTCTCTCCATACCTCCTGCCCTGGGAATATTTCCTTCCATATGTCCCTACACCTCACCTACAACTCCATAAACACCCCCCCTTCCCTTCTGCCCCACACACCTGTCCCTTTCCACGGTGCCAACCTCAAGGTTCCTCTTCTGCTGTTGCCTACCAGTGTTTCTCACACAAACACCCTCCATTTCACTTCTGCTACTACACACACCTCCTGCCTGGACACCTCTTTCCACCCAATCACCTAACCATTTCTCTCCGAAGCCCCTCAAACTCAGCCCCTGTGCCAATCACCCCTCCCCCCATTAGCCTCCACCTCCTCTCCCATGAGTACAGGACAAACATCTGCCTTTCTCCTCTAGCTTGTCAATCCCTTCCGTCTCCCTCCATTCCTCTGGGCCAGACACCCATCAAGGGACTCATCTGGGCGCGCGCGCGCGCACACACACACACACACACACACACACACACCCTCCTACCTGAACATTCTCAATTTCACCCGCCACTTGAGAGACCCCCTCCCCAGACACCCCTTGCCCGCCACACTCCCCGCTACGGACCCCTCCTCCGCCATTTCCCTTCAGGCGGTCCGGTGGCCTTCCCACTCTCCGCCCGGTTCCCTGCCCCTTACATGCAGCCCTAACCGGGGCATCTGCTCCTTCCATTTCAGCCTAGAGGTGCCCATCTTCTCCCTCCCTCCACCATCTCACTTGCCCCTGCCCGCCCCAAATCCCCCTTCACACACGTCTGAACCCCAAACGGAACGTCCTCCTTTCCTCTCAAATCCAACCTAGGCCCCCACGGGCCCCCAGGCCTGCCCTTGAGGCCCTGGTCACCGTGGGGCCGGGTCCCTCAACCCTCCCGGCTCCCTAAATCTGCCCACACCCTGTGCCCGCCCCCCGAGCCTCTCCCCGATTCCTGCCCGCAACGTCCTCCAGCACCTGCCCTGCGCCCAGAGCCCTCCCACCTTCCCCGGGCTCGCGCCCCGCACGCTGCCCACGCCCTCGGGAGACTCGGGGCCGGGACTCGCGACCCCGACCCCGAAAGCAAGGAGACGGCCGCAGTCCTGACACGGACCGGCCAGGCACCGCAGCGGCGGCCACAATGCCCAAGCCGCGGGGCCAGGATTGCGCCGCGCTCCTCGCCTCGGCAGCCGCCGCCGCCGCTGCTAAGGACGCACAACAAACAATGCGGGGCCCGGGCCGGCTCCGCCAACCGCCTCAACCGCCGCCTCAACCGCCGCCCGCCCGGGATGGCCCGCCGCGCAGGCGCCGGCCCCGCCGCAGCCTACCCGCGCCGCCGCGCTCCGCCCGCGTCCGCTCCCCGCTCCCGCTCCGCCGCCGCCGCCACCTCGTCCGCCCGCGTCTCCGGCTCCTCAGCACAGCGGCGGCGGCTGCGGCGGCTGCTGCCCTGGTGGCGCTCGCGGATCCGAGATCGGCTTCGGCGGCGACCGCGGCGGCGGCGGCGGCGACCACGTGACGACGCCGAGCACACCCATTGGCCGAGCGGGGGGGGAGGGCCCGCGGCTGCTGGGGAACGGAAAGCCCGCCCCCTCGCCCTCCGCGCGCCCCCCTGCACGCGCGCTCTGCCGCACCTGAGAGCTCCGGCCAGCGCCCGCCGCCGCCGCCGCCGCCTGCGCCAACTGCGCACCTGGGAGCGCGCAGGGCGCTCAGACCCGCGGCCGCCGCCTGCACCTGCGAGACCGCTTACGTAAACTGCGTCCCGCCCACCTCGCGGCGCCTGGTTCGGGCGGCGGCCGCACCTGAGCCCCGCTGCGCCCGCAACGTAAGCGCTGCTGAGCGGAGGCCAGCTGCTGGAAAGAGGGAAAGGCGCGGAAACTTCGTAACTGCGGAATCTGAGAGCAGCTCCCGGCCGCAATAACGAGCCGGTCTTCCCAGGCTCCACGCCCGGGTGCGGGACGCTTCCCCAGCCTCAGCCTCTACGCAAACGGAGTAAGCGCCGCAATGCCTTCCCGGGTGGAGGAGGGGCAGGCTGTACCCTGGCTGGGTATAAGACTCGAATCCGTCCTAGGCTCCTCTCCCACTTGGCGGTTGTGTGACCTTGGCTAAGTTACAGAACCGCTCTGAGCCTCAGTTTCCACTTCCCAGAAACTAAAACAATAATTCCGATTTAAGAGCCGTTGAGCAGATGACATAAAACAATAGATACGAATTTTCCTGGCACATAGCAAGGACGGAACAGAAATCAAAATCGCCTCTCCTCTATCCTTAACGGCCTGGGAAATGTTTTCCCTCCTTAGAGTTATGACAGACTAGCTGAAAACATACCCACTTTGTTCCAGCAGTGGTACTGGATACAACTATTGGCTGGCATCTTCTTGGTGGCTAGCATTCTGCCAGCCAGATCAGCTCTACTGTGTATGTGCGGCGTGCTCTGTACGGTGCAGGGAGCTAGAATGCCCTGGAGAAAGAGCCAAGGTCTTTAGCCTAAAGCAAATTCCTGACAAAGAACCTGACCACTTAATGCAAGAAGGCAGCAGGAGACTAACCTCCCACGCCAGTCCCCCTGATGGTACTCTTCTCATCTTGTTACACAAATATTAACAGCTCTGGACTGGTAATGATACTCAGTGATAGGACATGTTTGCCTGGCACGGACAGGATCCAGGGTTGCATCCACAACACCGTCCAAAAATATAACCGCTGCGCTTCATTCACAGAACAATGTGTCAATACTTAGTTGAAAAGCTTTAGCAGTATGGCCTTCAACTTCAGAGCATACACACTTACTTCCCTTTGCCCCTCCTTCAGGCCAGCTTGATCCTTAGGTAACTACAAAACTGTCTTTTCCAGAGTATGCGCGGGTCTGTAACAACCTCTGAGCTTCCTTAAGTCAGTGCGAGGCCACAGACCACTATGTCTGATTGGCCTTCTGGAAGGCAGGTTGTTCAGTCAGCTCAAAACATACTCCCTCTGGAGCTCCTTGGCTGCCCAGCTTGCACATCACCCCGTTCAACAATGCATTGTTATGTCACTGAACTATAGTCTTCCCTGGATCGTAAGCACCTTGAGGAAAGTTCATTCCTCTGAGTGAGTTGGGGAAGAACACATGCACAGAGGATGAGCTCATTAAAGCTGGGTTTTGCAGTATAAAAGGAAGTCTGCCAAGGGAGAAGAAATGCTGCAGTGTAAAGATCCAGGTTCACTGCACACTAGCTGTGTGACCTTGGCAAATCTAGGTCTTTGTGCTCTCCTCTGTCAAATCACACATAATTCTGCATACCTCGGAACACTGTTACAAAGAGTCAATGAGACTACATTTAAGGTATTCGGCCCTTAGAAATCCAACACTTAGAAATTGTATTACTTTTTTTTAAATAGGAAGAGTATATGTCATTAAGGATTCAGTAGTATCTCTTATTTTGATTTTTATTGGGCTTACAACTCCAAACATTCATAACAAAAATGAGCAAATGAGACTAGGCTACATGGCTCAGCAGGTAAAAGTGTTTGCTGCCCAGCCTGACAAACCTGAGTTAAATCCCAGAAGCTACATGGTATAAGAAAAGAAGCCCACAAGTTATCCTCTAACCTACTTCCACAGAAATGCTGGCCACGTGTGCCTACACTAGTACATGACAGCACAAAAATAAAAAATAAAAATGTAAAAAATAAAGCAAGCAAGCAGGGCAGTGGTGGCGCACGCCTTTGATCCCAGCACTCGGGAGGCAGAGACAGGCGGATCTCTGTGAGTTCGAGGCCAGCCTGGTCTCCAAAGTGAGTTCCAGGAAAGGCGCAAAGCTGCACAGAGAAACCCTGTCTCAAATAAAAGAAAAAAGAAAAAACATCAGAAAGTTATTAAACATCAATCACTTCTGGGTTTGCCTAGAAAATAGAATTGGATGTGAAAATGGAGGACTTTACTTCCACATTGCTTGAATTTTTAAGTATACATTTTAAAATTACATGTATGTATGTATATATGACTACGTGTGGGTATGTGCACATGAGTGGAGGTTCCCATAAAGACCAGACATGTCAGATCCCTTGGAGTTAGAATTATAAGCAGTTGTGAGCCACCCAATGTGGTTGCTGGGAACCAAACTCAATCCTCTGCAAGAGCAGCACTGTTCTTAACCACTGAGCATCTCTTTAGGCCCTGCTTTAAACTTTTGAAGAATACAAACACATGTGTAATTCCTTAACAGTTTAAAGGATATCTGCACATCATAAAAACATGCATCTCAACCATAATTCTTTATTATTACTTTGAGGGTGGCTAGGGGGGTAGTTTTTTTATTTTGGTTTGATTTCATTGTTTGAGACAAAGTCTCATTATATAACCCAGGCTGGCCTTGTTCTGAAGATCCTTCTGTCTCAGGCTCCCAAATGCTGAGGTTACCGGTATGAGCCACAACTACTGGCTTAACATAAGTCAGTTTCCGAATACTTGGGATATTTTTATGGATTCTCATAAATTCCTTCTGTCTCCTTCCCTATTCCCAGTCACTAATCTATTTTCTGTCTCATATATACACTTATGTGTGATACAATTTTTTCCCTGTGGTACCAGGAATTGAACTCAGCCTCATTCATACTAGGTGCTCATCTTTTTTTTTTTTTTTTTTCACACCTGAGGACTGAACCCAGGGCCTTGGGCTTGCTAGGCAAGCGCTCTACCACTGAGCTAAATCCCCAACCCTCATTCGTACTAGGTAAGCATAATGAAATCAGGGCTAGAGATGTAGCTCAGTTGGTACAGTGCTTGCCTAGAATACATGAAGCCCCCAGCTCCAGGTCAGTGCTACATAAACCAGCAGTGACAGTACATGCCTGTAAACCCAGGACTGGGAAGGCAGAGCAGAGGATTGAGAAGTTCAAGATCATCCTCAGTTATATAGAGAGTTCAAAACTAGTCTGGGCTAATAAGACACTCTCTCAGAAAGTGAAAGAAAGAAATCCACCATTTATGAAAAAAGAACAAAAGCATTACCTGCTTATCCCATCCAGTGGTAATGGTCACTGTTAATATAACCATTCACTAAATTGGTCCAATCTTTTTCTGTGCATATAAATATATATTGTTGTTGCTTGAGTTAGGTTTTCACTCTGTAGCACAGGCTGGCCTCAAACTCATGGGTAATCCTCATGCCTCAGACTCCCAAATGCATATCTGGCTTAATATATATCTTTTACAAAGTAAGATTATTGTATACTGTCTAAATTGACATTTTTCATTTAGTACAAAGTAAATAAATCGTTTTTATTATTTTTTGGGGTTTGGGGGGTTTGGTTTGTTTGTTTGTTTGTTTGTTTCAAGACAGGGTTTCTCTGTGTAGCATTGGAGCCTATCCTGGGACTGGCTCTGCAGACCAGGCTGGCCTTGAACTCACGAACTCACAGAGATCTGCCTGTCTCTGCCTCCTGAGTGCTGGGATCAAAGGCGTGCACCACCACTGCCCAGCTTTTTTATTGTTTGTTTTGTTGTTGTTGTTTGCTTGCTTGCTTTTTCAAATCTCTGCGTAGTTTTGGCACCTGTCCTGGATCTCACTCTGTAGAATAGGCTGGCCTCAAACTCAGAGATCTGCCTGCCTCTGCCTCTGGAGTGCTGGGATTAAAGGCATGTGCCACCACAACCTGACTTTTTATTGTTTTTAATACAGAGTCTCACTATGTAATTCTAGCTGGCCTGAACTCACAGAAAACCACCTGCCGCTGCCTCCAAGTGCTGGGATGAGGGGCAGGTACTGCCACATCTAGCTGAATACATCCTTTTGTTTGTATGCTCTTCTTGTATTTTTCTGCGTAATACTGTACGTTTTTTTTTTCCTTTCTTTCTTTTTTTGTTTTTTGTTTTTATTTTGTTTGTTTGTTTGGTTTTGGTTTTGGTTTTTCAAGACAGAATTTCTCTGCATAGCCCTGGCTATCCTGGAACTCTCTCTGTAGACCAGACTAGCATCAAACTCAGACATCCACCTGCCTCTGCTTCCCAAGTACTGGGATCAAAGGTATGCACCACCACCAACTGGCTATAATGTATTTTATGCATCATTTAATTAAACTACACTCCCTATAATGGGTATTACATCCTTCCCAGTATTTCCATTATTATAAACAGTGGGGAGATAGTTGACATGGTAACATCTTAAAGCTTAGCCTATTTAGAAATCACATCTAACTTCAAAGGCCAGCATTGCCTGTTTCAGCCATTCTTAGAACAAACATTAACAGAGATCTTATATGTGGAAGTCCCTAGAGATTTAAAAAAGAAAGAAAACAGTTATGCTGTCCCAGTCCTCATTGATCTGACACAAATAAATAGGTAGACAGATAGACAGATAGATAGATAGATAGATAGATAGATAGATAGATAGATAGATAGACAGACAGACAGACAGACAGACAGACAGACAGACAGACAGATAGATAGATAGATAGATAGATAGATAGATAGATAGATAGATAGAGATAGATAGATGTAGTTTTGAAAGGAGGAGTGGATGGACTCTGGTACACTGAAAGATGACACTGTGGCCATGGGAAGAAATATCCAGAGCAGTGCTGTCCCTACAATAGATGTGGCCATTTAAATTTAATGTATTTAAAAGTAAATATAATGTGGGGCTGGGGGATACCTCAGTGGGTAGAGTGCTCGAATCACATACAGAAAGCCCTGGGTTCAATCTCCAGCACTGCATAAAGTCAAACAATGTAGCCTATGTCTATAATCCCAGAACTTGGGGGGTGGAGGCAGAAAGATCAAAAGTTCAAAGTCATCCTTGGTTATATAGCAAGTTCCAGGCCAGCCTGGGCTACATGAGACCCTGTCAAAAAAAAAAAAAAAAAAAAAGAGAGATAAAATTTAAAACAGAGAAACATTAGACACAGTTAAAGCTCTCCAGAAGCAGGTTAGCACTGATCAAGAGCTCAATAACAACAAAGCAATAACAGTAACAGTCATACCTCACTTCCAAGCCCGTGTCCTGGCATCCCAAGTTGGTCTGGCCATCTCTCTTCTTCTTCCCCCACCACCCTGTCTTCCTTCTCTTCTTTTACAAAATCAGATACTGAACAACAGCCCGGTCTCTCTCTGGTGTCTGGTTGCCCCCCTTTCCTACTCCCTAAGGAACATCACTCCATAGCTTGTCCTCCTTTAATGTGGCCAGTCACTCTCTACTGGAAATTTTCCATTATTAAACAGTCCCTTCTATTGTTTGTTTGTTTGTTTTTTAATGAAACAAGATCTCCAGGCCATTCATGTGCATGCTACAGCTTGAGAAGCACTGGCCCAAATGCAACAAGGACAGACCAATCAAATGGAGCCTCCAATTCCAAGGTAGGATTGCTGTTGCTGACAAGATGCTCCAAAATGGTAAATAACCCTTGGTACAGTCCGGGGGGGAGGGGGGGAAACAGGGTCTAATCTTCATTCACTTTGCATAGCATTTGCCTCCCTGGAATAGTAAATCATGCTGGAATGGACTTGATTCATTTGAAAACTGGAATGAGCTGTCACTCCTAGATAATTACATAGTAAACTTTCCCCTACATAAGTATTCAAAAGTCATGCAGTGTTATGCACACACTGTACGACATCAAGCATCTTTGGTTTCCTCCTATCCCAATAAATGTTGCTACCCAGATTCAGCACAATATCTAGAAGCTACCCCCACGAATCCAGAACTACAGGCTATCATTCAGTGGCTACCTGTGACCTATTTGGATGTCTGCTATGCTTCTGTCAATTGTTCCTAACTGCTGAATCTTTCTCCTAAATCTAAACCCAAGTCAGTTTGTAGAACTTGTAGAAGTTACGTTAGCCACTGATCTTGAATAAGCCATAGACAGTAGGCCCTGTGTGAACAGAATTTATTGTTCTCTCTTCTCTTCACATTCCCTTAGAGAAGTGTCTTGCATTATTCATATATTATCTGTTGGATGAATGGGTTACAAAAATTCCCATTACTTTTTTTTTTTCAAGACAGAATCTTTCTGTGTAACCCTGGCTATCCTGGAACTCCCTCTGTAGACCAGGCTAGCCTCAAGCTTAGAAATATGCCTGCCTCTGCCTTCCAAGTGCTGGAATTAAAGGCATGCACCACCACACCTGTCTGCATGCCCTTTTTTGGATGACAAATCTCAAACGGATGTCAAGAGAGAAGAATCTACAAGAATAAACCAGGGACTTGGGATGAGGAAGTCTCTAGTTCTCCCAGAATTTGTTCTAACATCTGGATACATTTATTAGAGCCGCGCATGGTGGTGCACACCTGTAATCCAAGCCCTTGGGAAGTTGAGGCAGGAGGATTGCCACAAATTCAAAGGTAGCCTGGGCTACATACTGAGTTCAGATGAGCCTAAGATAAATCCCCAGATCCCCTGTCAAGTATTTCTAGAATTCAATTTTCAGTCTTCATTTTGGACCCAAGTGATTATCTAGACTCTAGATTCTAGAGTGCCAGTCTAATGTTAAATAGTGAGTCTTGGCTGGGCAATGGTGGCCCCAGCACTGGGGAGGCAGAGGCAGATGAATCTCTATGAGTTCAAGGCCAGCCAGATCTACAAAGTGAGTTCCAGGACAATATCCAAAAGCTACACAGAGAAACCCTGACTCAAAAAAAAAAAATAATAATAATAATAAAATAATTTTTTTTAAAAAGTGAGTCTTATCTGGCTATGATTCTGTCCCTCCTTCCCTTCATTTTTTTCTTTTCTTTTCTTTTTCTTTTTTAAAAAGTCTCACTGTGTAGCCCTGGCTAGCCTGGACTCCCTATGTAGACCAGACTGGCAACAAACTCACAGAGATCCACTTTTCTCTGCCTCCTGCGTGGTGGGACTAGAGGCATGTGCACTATATCCAGCATCTCCCTTCCAGTATTGTCTAGATATCATTGGTTATTACACTTTGCACTTAATAGGTAAGAGCCAGCAAAGCTGCTAACCCTTGTAGAACAGCACAGTGGAATCTTCTGGACTAAAATGCAAATAGTCAAACTTTAAAAGGGTTCCTAAGGAATGATGGATTTCTGGGCCCATTTCCTGGGTGTCTCCTTGCATTTTACCTCAGTCCCATGACCACTCTGCAACACTGTCCTCCCTTCAATAAGGACTTCTACAAAAGAAGTGGTTGTGGGGTAGAATGGGATGCAGTATGGAATCACATAGAGAATATTTGCTCTCATTGTAAGCCAGCTGGATGTGTAACTAACCCCTGCTGGTTTTAACTGTAAGAGTATTGCCAAGAGACTTGGTTTTTTTTTTGTGTGTTTTAATTAAAATCAGCCTATTAAGCATTAGTATGTTTGTTTGTTTTAGGTATTTTCAAGACTGCGTTTCTCTGTATAGTTTTGGTGCCTGTCCTGGATCTCACTCTGTAGACCAGGCTGACTTCAAACTCACAGAGATCCGCCTGGCTCTGCCTCCTGAGTGCTGGGATTAAAGGCGTGCGCCACCACCGCCCAGCTTTGTTTGTTTGTTTTAAGGGAAGTTTTTCTTTCTGTTGGAAGAAACTCATAGTGTGGAAGAAAAAGAATTGGAAATGAGGTTTCTTTCAACAAAACATATAAGGTAGCTTTGACTTTGAAATCACATAAATGATTCATGCAAATATTTAAATCATTAAGTCTTATAAATTTTAAATATTCACTAAGCCAAACACAGGCCCAAATATGAACATAACATTATGTGAGATTTGTAACATGTCTACAAAGAAGGCTCTATATGCCATTACACAGAACTGGACCATGCCCCTTTTGGAGCAACAGTTTATCCACCAACATAAGCAGGAAATAACATAAACCAAGCCTGAACCTGGGATGTACAGCCAAGTTAGAAATCAAGGATGCACTCAAGGGCTGAACAAGGCCATTCTCAAAGGCATAAGGAATCAGTTTAAGGGAGCTGTCATCTGGCAAAGACTGGACAATGAGGTTATGATGAAGAATATAACACATAACAGAAGACTTTGACCAGACTGTGGTGGTGCACACTTTTAATCCCAGCACTCAGGAGGCAGAGCCAGGCGGATCTCTGTGAGTTCGAGACCAGCCTGGTCTACAAAGAGAGTTCCAGGACAGGCTCCGAAAGCTACACAGAGAAACCCTGTCTCCACAAACTAAAAAAAAAAAAACCTTTGAATATAGAGGAAGCCAGAAGTTCATTGTTTTTAAATCAGTAACAAACAAACAAAACAGTTCACTGAGCTTGTTGTTTCTAAGGCCCCAACTTGTTACATAAAAGTTTATTATTGCATTTAAGGGTTTGAGGTGAATGGCTCAGCGCTAGAGTCCTTACCTAGCGAGCAACAAGAGCTGGATTTCATCCACACACTGCAAAAAACAGCTTGTAGGGGTAGGGAGCTTAAGTATTTATAGGAGAAGAAGCCTAATAATAACAATGGTCTTTTATTGAATGCCCTGTAGTTTACAGAGAGTTTTCCTGTACCTCATCCCATCACTGACTGTATACAGATGTTCTTAGATTCTCTGAGAAACACAGCAGCCTCTTTATACAAATAATGGCCGCAAGACTGGGCTTCTACACTGAGTGCCACTAAATAGGAAAGTTCTGTCTTGGAAATTTAACAAAAACTGGAGAGGTTTGTGTAGCTAGAGTTGTCCTGCCTTGCCCACAGTCAGGACCAATCTCTGTTACCAGCCAGTCCCACAGCTGCTTAGACCCAACTAAGTAAACACAGAGACTTATATTGCTTACAAACTGTATGGCCATGGCAGGCTTCTTGCTAACTGCTCTTATATCTTAAATTAATCCATTTCTATAAATCTATACCTTGCCACGTGGCTCGTGGCTTACCAGCATCTTCACATGCTGCTTGTCATGGCGGTAGCTGGCAGTGTCTCCTTCTGCCTTCCTGTTCTCTCAGTTCTCCTCTCTGTTAGTCCTGCCTATACTTCCTGCCTGGCCACTGGCCAATCAGTGTTTTATTTATTGACCAATCAGAGCATTTGACATACAGGCCATCCCACAGCAGGTTTGCTTTGCTTTGTTGGTTTATTGTGTGTCTGATCATGCAGTATGAAGGTCAGAGGACAGTTTTTCTGTGAGTCAGTTCTGTCTTTCAACCATGTGGATCCTGAACTCAAACTCAGGTCATCAGGCTTGACAAGGAACACCTTTACCTACTGAACCATTTTGCAAGTCCCTTAAAGTTTTCCTTTTAAAAGAAAAGAAAGTTAATTTGTTTTGTTGCTGTTGTTGTTTTGTTTTGTTTTGAAACAAGGTTTCTTTGTGTAGTCCTGGCTGTCCAGCTCTATGGACCAGACTTGTCTCAAACTCAACAGAGATCTGCCTGCCTTTGCCTCCAGAGTGCTGGGATTAAAGGCATGTGACACCACTGCATGGCTAAAAATTACATTTTGAGGGGCTGGAAAATGACTCAGTGGTTAAGGGCACTTGGTGTGCATGCAAAGGACCTAGGTTCAGGTCCTAGAACCCACATGACAGCTCACAACCGCAACTCAAGTTCCAGGGAACCTAATGCTTTCTTTTGGCCTCTGTGCATTCATATCCACACTCACACATAGAAATAAAAACAAAATAAATGTGTGTGTGTGTGTGTGTGTGTGTGTGTGAGAGAGAGAGAGAGAGAGAGAGAGAGAGAGAGAGAGAGAGAGAGAGAGAGAGAGAGAATGTGCTGTTTTCAGTAAATATATCTGAAATTGCATGACTTTTGCCTGACCCTTCCTGATATCTGGGGCTTCTCACAGCAATAAATATGGAAAGTCATAAAAAAAAAAAAATGAACCTAGGACTGACCCAGCATCTCTTTTATGCTCAGGTGGTCTAAGTAGTCACCAGCTGGCCTAGATTCAAAAGGGTAGAAGATGGAACTCAAATTGGGGATTGTAATGATGCCCAGGCAGGAAGGAGACAAGCCCCACAGACAGGCGTAACAATTGAGATATGCTGTCTCTCTCTTTCTCTCTCTCTCTCTTTTATCATACAGACTTTTTTTTACATGAAAACAGGTTATAATTCAAAAGTCCAGGGTTATTTGAAACTGGAAAATATTTTCTCTGTAGAAAATAGTAAAAATGGTTGGGCAGTGGTGGCACACAGCTTTAATCCCAGCACTCAAGAGGCAGAGCCAGGTGGATCTCTGTGAGTTCAAGGCCAGTCTGGTCTATAGAGCGAGATCCAGGACAGGCACCAAAACAACACAGGGAAGCCCTATCTTGAAAAACCCAAAAAAGAAAAAAAAATAGTAAAATGATAATATTTCCCAATAAGCCCTTTTAAGCCAAATAATAGCTAAATTATACATATAAATATTTATTAGATTCTGGGATACAGAAGAAACCTATCTTCATCTGTTCAGAGAGCTAGAGACATGCTTTTTCTCCATGACTTAATACATTTTTTTCTCCCAAACAGGGTATGGTAGACAAGTGCTGAACCACTGAGCACTATGTACATCTCTCAAGCCCCTCCCTTTCTCTCCGTCTCCTCTGGCATTGTCTTGGTCTACCCCTGAGAAAGCGTGCCCTCGGCTCCTCTCATTCTGATATTGGCTAATTGTTGTGCACTCCCTGGGAATTTTCCAGAAGACCAGATAGGCAAGATCAAACAAGCAACTCAGAAAGGTGAAGCTGCTCAGTGACTCTCTGAAACATTTAAGGGAAAACATTGCCAGGTCCTCTGGTCCTGCCAACCCCTGGACACTGTTCTCCTTTGCAAAGATCACTTCTTCAAAACAGGTCACAGAAATTGCCCTTGCTGAGTTCCAACGAGTTTGAGTTTTTTTAAAAATAGCTCGTTCTTCAAGTGCAAAAAATAACATCTGAGACATTTGTTTAAGTGTGAAACACACCTTTGTCATGACTCAGTACATGCTGAACGGAAGTTTATTAAACTTTCCAAGAGGAAAAAATCCTCTTGAAGTAAGGAAGCCTGAGAGAAGGGACCAAGAAGAAAAGACACAGGTGGAGCCGAGAGCAGAGCAGCCAGCAAATCTTGTCTCTGAGGTGCTCACATGCTCTCCTTCCACCCCGGATAACCTTGTCCTCCAGCAAGCAGGGTGTGAACTGATCCTGCCTGAGCCTCGTGCCAATGTCACGCCTGTGCAGCCTTCTCTGACTTCAGGCTCTTGCTCATGTCCTCTCTCTCCTCAAAACACTCTGTAGGCCACACATTTGTGCTTGGCACACTGTACTGAAATTGTCAGTTTACAGGTCTGCCTCTCAAACAGTCAGGGACACTAGGTGAGTCATCTGCGAACCCCTCTCCTGGCACAGAGCGGGTGCTAGGAGAGCATGCTGATAAGAGATGGGTCTCCATGCTTTAATCCTAGAAGTGACTGCATCATCCTGAGCTTGGCCTCCATTTACAGACAATGGGAGCTCTGTTGCCACTGCTACCTAAGGCTGCTACCCTGTCCCCTGAGTCCAGCCCATAATTCCTGCAGTTATCCGTCCTCATCCTGTATCATTGGTAATTTTATCTATCCTTTTTTCTTTTATTATTTATTTATTAAGAAGATTAAACCTAGGCAAGTACTCTACCACTAAGCTGTATCTGTAATCCATAATTTTCTCTTTCTAGTAAATTATTTCTGCCAGTGTACAAATACTCTCTTCTCCTTCCCATCTCTTGAGTGCTGGGATTACAGGAATATGCTGCCATGCCCAGTTTATGTAATATTGGATTAAACCCAGGGTTTATCATGCATGTTAAGCAAGTGCCCAACCAACTAACTGAGCTACATCCCCAACCCAAATCGTTCTGTGCTTGCTTGCTTGCTTGCTTGCTTTTTTTCTTTCTTTCGTTCATTCGTTCTTTCTTCCTTCCTTTCTTTCTTTCTTTTGTTTGTTTGGTTTTGGTTTTTTGAGAAAAGGTTTCTGTGTGTAGTTTTGGTGCCTGTCCTGGATCTCACTCTGTAGACAGGACTGGCCTCAAACTCACAGAGATCCACCTGGCTCTGCCTCCCAATTGCTGGGATTAAAGGCGTGCGCCGCCGCCGCCGCCGCCACCACCACCCAGCCATTCTGTGCTTTCTAAGCACAAATACTTACACAGACTCATTTCTCTGCAATTACCTTATTCTCTCAATCTATTTTGCTCCATTTAATCATATGAATTCCATCCACATTGCCATTTTGAAATGGCCAGTTCTGTCTCTGCCTCAGTTTACCTGGCTCCTCAGCAGTATTCAATGCCATCAGTCTCACCTGTTCTCTTTTGGAAACTCTTACTTTTAGGACTCAATGCAACCCCTGCCCCCTCAAGATTTCCACCTTGCAGGCCACTCCTTAGCCTGGGCCAGATCTCACATCGCCACCTCTGCATATTGAAATAACCCAAGGAGCAGGCTTAGGGGATTTCCCCCACTATCAAAGTCCTTTCTGAGTCGTCGGTTTTGTCTATGACTTGATATAATTGTTGATTACACTCAAATTTCCTTTTTATTAAAAAATTTGTTTTGGCCAGGTAGTGGTGGCACACACCTTTAATCTCAGCACTTGGGAGGCAGAGGCCAATAGATCTCTGAGTTCGAGGCCAGCCTAGTCTACAAAATGAGTTCCAGGACAGGCAGGGCTACACAAAAAAAAAAAAAAAAAAAAAAAAAAAAAAAAAAAAAAAAAAACCCTGTCTTAAAAAAACAAATTATTTTATATGGTGGGCACTTTGCCTCCAAGTTTGTCTGTACACCCTGTGCATGCAATGCCTGCAGAGGCCAGTAGAGGACGTTAGAGCCTTTGAAACTGGAGCTAAGAGATGACTGTGAACTGCCATGTGGGTGCTAGGAACAGAGCCCCAGTCTTCTACTAAAGTAACAAGTGCTTTAACCACTAAGCCACTCAGCTTTCTTTCTTAAATTTTATTTTATCATTTTAAATTGTGTGTGTGTGTGTGTGTGTGTGTGTGTGTGTGTGTGTGTGTGTGTGTGTAAATGTGAGCGCAGTGCCCACAGAGGCCAAGATCATCTAATCATCCTGGAGCTGGAATTAAAACTGAATGTGAACTGCCCAGTGTGGATGCTGGGAATCGAATTCCAGTCCTCTACTAGAGCAGTATTGTCTCTTTACTGCTGAGTCAGCTCTCTTCCCCAACACTCAAATTTCAGTCCACACACTCAACATAGCTCCTGCTCCATGACCTGCTGCTTCCTGCTTTGGAGCACTAACAGGTATCTCACATTTACTATGTCCAAAGCCAAACTTGGGTACTTACTTACCTACCCTCTCTGCCACCACCTGAACCTGAGTCAAGAGCTCCACATTTCATCCAGGTGCTACACCTTCATCTTGCCTAATCTCACCTCTCCATACTACACACAGCAATTCAGGAAGTTTTGTTCCCTCTGCCCTCAAGTACACCCAGACCCTGACCTTTGTTCACCACTTCCCCTACTACAAATGTTATCCAAGCAACAACCCCCTAGTTGGTCCCCTGCTTTCAATCTGTATCATCCCAGCATCTAGAATGAACTTTAGAAACACAAGATCAAGGTCAGACTTGCACACACCTGCCAATGGCTCTCTAGACACTTAAATACAATTCAGACTCATTGTTATGGTTTGCAAAGTCCACACACTCGGACTCCTGCCTCTCCCACCTCATCATCTTTCACTTTCTCTCTCCCCTGTACCCTGACTACACAATGACTCCTTGCTATTTCTCAAACAGAAGATGCCTCATACTTCTGCCATAGGGCCTTTGAACTTCTTCTCTCTGCCCAGAACATTTTCCTTTCTACCTCCAAACATACTTGACTCCCTCCCTCACTGCATTCAGACTTCTGCTCTGCTTTTATTTATTCAGAGCCCTCCTTTGAGTATAAATGCCACACCTGAAACAAACCTCTTTGGTCCCTTATGTGCTTCCTGTTCCTTCATAAGGACTTATGAATTGTATTTTATGTGATGCATTTATTTGCTTTTTATTGCATGCTTCCACAAACCCCTAGATCTGTCAGCCCCACAAAAGTCTTGCTCTATCGATGTCCATCACAACTTTCTCCCCAGTGCCTAGAGGAGTGTCTGCTAGGCAGGACTATGTAATAGCCACCTGTTGAATGCATGACCTGACTGACTGGCTGAGTGGCTATTTTATGACTGCTAACATGTGGGCCTGAGGAGACCTTGCAGGTTGTTACCTACCTTCATGGAACACTGCCCCGAGATGAGCCTGAAAAGTGATAGACCATTCAGAGAGAAGCAGAGAACACACTACTCCAGATCCCAGCCAACCTGCCAGAGCTGGTTGAAGGAGCATAGGAAAGCCTCACAAAGAATTGCCCAGCCAACACACAAAGTCCCCAGGCACAATAAAGCATTGCTTTAAGCACCTAGGTTTGAGGGTTGTTTTGTTACATGGCAAAGACAACTGATACAACTTGGCCTCCACCCTAAGTTCTGCTTCTCCAATTTTACCAGCTTCAGTTCAGCTCTGAAGATCACCAGAACAGTCATTCAAATGTAAACTCCCACTGGAGTAAGTACTTCATTCAGAGCTTTAGGGAAGATGATGTCATGCTTCCATTCTGTGGCTTACCATGCCCTCCGTGGCCCAATCTCTGCGGACATCCTTGGCCTCACCTCTGCACTCATTTGGCACCCTCTGAAAATTAGGCCCCTGCTAAGAGACACGGTTCTCAAACACTCTGTATCCGAATTACCCAGGGGAGCTTCAAAAATTCCAGCACTCAGGCTCCTCCCCCGGAGACTCAGATTTAATTGGCCTGAAATGGGACCCAGGCAGCAGCATTTTTAAAAAGCTCCCAAGTGGATGCTAATGTGTAGCCAGGGTTGGGAACCATTCAGCTAGAGATCCAAAAGTGTATTTCAAAACTGCTGACCTTGCCGTCAAGGAAATTCTAAGGCTTCAAGGAAATATCAAATTATCCCCTGTGCCTTTTTAGCATTAAGTAAGCAATATCATGTTCTAAGTTTTGGGAAATTGGTAATAGACTGTAGGAGAATGTTTCTTAATTATTTGAAACAGTAAATTATCAATATTTCATATCCTCAGTTTTAAGACTCATCCTTCTCATATCCTTGATGTTTCTGGAGCAGGCTTTATCTTATCACAAATGTGCACATCTAACATCTCTTACTTCCATAAAAAATGGTAGTGCTAGTGTAGGCGAGCCTTATCACCAGTGGTGATCGCAACCAGGAAAGCATCTATGAGACACAGCTTTCTTTCTTCCTGTGTGCAAAGTGCTATGGCCTTTGTGATCCCTATCGATCTTCCCTCAGTCGGCAAGGTTGAGATTTTAAACCTCATCATATATATAATAACTGCTATGACTTACTGAGCATTTATCACCATTCTAGGGACTTTGAAAATATCTCATTTAAATCCCAGGACAACCCAAAATGTGCTCCATGTTTTATATACAGAAGCTGAAGCCTGGAGATGTTGGGTAAGTGGCCCATGGCCACATAGCTAGGCAGCTTGGGGGGAGGGTGCCATGCTTGTGAACCAAACAAAGTGCAGATCCCTTAATGTGGCATCTGCTGCCTTTTTCAAACTTTCTGAACCCGTAAGGCAAAGACCATATAAATCTAAAGCTTCTGGCAGAGAAAACTGGAAACTGGGACCTCAGGCTCTATACACTCACTGTGGGAGCGCAGCATCTCTGATACTCCCAGGAACCTCTGTGAGGGCATTTGCAGCAACATGGATGGATTTTGCTGCTAAGCACTCCTTATCTTGCTTCAGGGTTTTCCTTGGGTATCATCTCTCATTCCTCTACATTTGTAGTCTTAGAAAGATTGTCAATCAAGATCCCCCCCATCCTCCCTTGTGAAGGAGTGGTCCAGAGACACTAACCAGGCCCTTCATAGTCCATAAATATTTGAAGCTTGGCTTTGTTTTGTTGGATTGTTTGGTTGGTTTGTTTTGTTTTAGACAGGATCTCATGCAGCCAAGGCTGACCTCAAACTCAATATGCAAGGACGACCTTAACTTCTGGTCTTTCTGCCTCGTCACTCATGTACTGGGATTGCAGGCGTGAGCCATCATGCTAGATTTATGTGGTATTAGGAATCTAATCCAAGGCTGGGAGCATGCTAGGCAAGCATCTACCAACTAAGCTGAACCCCATCCATCAGGTCCTGTTTGTTTGCTTGGTTAGTTGGTTGGTTGGTTTTTTGTCTGGTTGGGGTCTTTTGGGAAAAGTTCTCACAGCTATCACAGGCTAATATGGAACTCACTATGTAACTCAAGCTGTTTTGAAACTATTGGCAATCCTCCTGCCTCAGCCTCCCAAATGCTGGATTTGTAGACATAAGTCACCATGCCTAGCTTACATTCTTTGTTTATTAATTAATTAATTAATTAATTAATTAATTTGCCTTTGGGTAGATGTGTTTGTGTGTGTGCATGTTCATGTGTGTGCACATATTTCTCTGGGTATGAGTACATGTACGTACATGTATGTTAGGTATCTTTCTCCACCACCTTCTCCATTTCAATTTCTTTTGTGGGGGGTAGGTTTCGAGACAGGGTTTCTCTGTGTAGCCCTCGCTGTCCCAGAACTTGCTCTGTAGATCAGGCTGTCCTCGAACTCAGAGAAATCTGCCTGCCTCTGCCTCCCAAGGGCTGGGATCAAAGGCGTGCGCCACCACACCCAGCTCCACTTCAGTTTTTCATACAGGTCTCTCATTTAACCTGAAGCTGACTAATTCAGCTAGCTTTGGCTGGCTGGTGAGCCCCAGGTACCCTTCAAGCTCTGCTTCCCCAACACTGGGGTGACAAGTGTGTCTCCATGCCTAGCTTTTTACCCGAGTGATGGTAAGCTCAGATCTTTACACTTGCAGAGCAAGAGCTTTATGGACTTAACAATCTCCCAGCCCCTTCTTTTCTTTATTGTAGTAAACGATGTAAAGTAATTATCATTTTAATTATTTATAAACATATTATTCAGTGGCATTAAATAACTCATATTGTCATATCGAGAGGAAAGGTTTATTGTCTCAGTTTTGGAGGTCCTGGCTCAGGATCTAGCAGCCCCGCTGTTCTGAGATGGTAATAAGGCCATATGCATCATGATAGAGTATTTGACTACTTACATCATGAGCCAGGAACAAAGAGAAAGGAACAGTGGCCAGTCCCACAATCCTCATTCACAGGCATATTCTCAGTGACCTAAGGACCTCCCACAAGGCTGCTCCTACAGCTCCCAGCATCTTCTAGTAGCAACCCCACATCCCTATACTATGCCTTTAACCTGTGGGCATGTGAGGGACAGTTACCCAAACCACAGCAATACCTAAAAATTTTTGTAAAATGTCTCCAATATTAATTCTGTGTCAATTAAATAGAGACTCCCTCTTCTTCTCTCTCCTCTGCTCTTAGAAACTTCTATCATATTTTTTTGTCTCTTCATCAAGTGGAGTCATATATTTCATTTACACTGGCTTATTTTCCCTTAACATATGTTCTCTGGGCCCATTGTGTTGAGGCATGTGTCAAACTCACATTCCCTATTCCATGGCATGCATAGACCACATTTTGCATCTCCATTAATCTGTTGACAGATATTTGGGACTTTTCGACCTTTCAGCTCTTATAAATAATACTGCTATGAATAATGGTTCACATTCTGGCTCTAATTCTTCTGGAGTCCCTGGGTCATGTGGTAGCTCCATGTAACTTCTTGAATGTGTTGCCACAGTGGTTCTCAGTGGCCTCACCATGTTGTATTTCTACCAGCATCGAGTAAGGAAGGGCTCAGTAGTCCCCACATCATCACTGCTATTTTCTATTAAAATTTTAAGCTGCACTTTTATTTATTTTATGTGTATGTGTTAGGGGACATGTCACAGCACATGTATGGAAGTCAGAAGAAAACTTTCGGGAGTCAGTTCTTTTCTTCTACCACATAGGTCCCAGACTGTGGTCGTTTGGCTGTAAGCGGCCCCCATAATCTCACAGGGAGTGGCACTATTAGGAGGTGTGGCCTGGTTGAAGTACATATGGCCCTGGTGGAGGAAGTGTGTCACTGTGGAAGCAGGCCTTGAGGTCTCATATATGCTCAAGCCACGCCCAGCGTCCCAGTTCACTTCCTGTTGCCTGAGGATCAAGATGTAGGACTCTCAGCTCCTTCTCCAGCACCATGTCTGCCTGCATGTTGCCACGTCCCACCATGGTGATAATGGACTAATTCTCTGAAAATGTAAGTCACCCTAATTAAATGTTTTCCTTTCTAAGAGTTGCCACGGTCTGGGCTGGAGAGACGGCTCAGCCATTAAAGGCTAGGCTCACAACCAAAAATATAAGAGTAGCCACGGTCATGGTGTCTCTTCACAGCGATAAAAACCCTAACTAAGACAAAAGTATTGAATTCAAGTCATCAGGCTTCACATGGAGCGACTGACGCTGAGCCATCTCACCAGCCCTATTTGCCATTTGTTAAATTTTTAAAAATTTATTTCATTTTACATGTGTATGAGTAAATATTATATATGTGTATGTATGTGTATATATATTTGTGTATATGTATATATTTGCCTGTATGTGTATATATGTACCACATGCATGCCTGATGCCCATGGAGGTCAGAAGAAAGCATTAGATCCTCTATAACTGGAGTCATGGATGGTTGTGGGACACCAAATGGGTTCTGGGAACCAAACTGGGTCCTCTGCAAATGCAATAAATGCCTTTAACCCCTGAGCCACCTCTCCAGTGCCTGTTCTCCACCCCAGAACATACATAGCAGTGTCTCACTGTGGTTTCCACAATACTTCATTCATTTTATGACGGGATAATATTCTATTTTATGAACAGTCTACACTTTGTTCTTCCATTCATCGATTGGGAGAGGCTTGGACTGCTCTTGCTGTGGGGCTGTTGTGAATAATAAATACTACAGAGAGATTTCAGTTCACGTTCTCATGTGGCCAGCTCTATTTATGTGTTTTCAGTTCCCCTGGGTGAACACCTACAAGTGACATTGCTAGGTCATATAGTAGCTGCGTCTTTTGAGGAACTAAGTAAGGCTTTTTTTTTTTTTTTTTTTTTTGACGTGTGTCGGGATTGAGACAGGGTTTCTCTATGTAGTCTTGTCTGTCCTGGAACTCACTCTGTAGACCAGGATGCCCTTGAACTCACAGAGATCTGCCTGCCTCTGCATCCTGCTGGGATAAAAGGCATGCAACACCACCACCCTGCAAGGGAGGCTATTCTTACCCTGTATTATAAATAAGGAAATGAGGCCCTGTGAAGTAGGTCTCTCCAAGCCATACAGCTGGGAAGTGTGGCTGGGCTTTGAGACTGCTCTGACTCTCTTAGGGAACCAATAGTATATGCCACTATCCTCTCTGGGGATAGCATTTCTTGTTCTAAAAACAAGCACTATGCCTGGGAATGTAGCCCAGTTGGTAGAGTACTTGTCTTGCATTCATAAAGTCCTGGATTTGACCTCTAGTATTACATCAATCAAGCATGGTAGTACACATCTGATCCCCACACTTAAGAAGTAAAGAGAGAAGGATCAGAAGTTCAAGATTGTCCTCAGCTACATAGTGAGTTTGAGGCCAACCTAGGCTACATTAGACCCTGTCTCAAAATAAATAAATAAATAAAAATAAACATAAATAATTACTAAAAGTGTGTGATTTATCTTAATTTTGGCACCTGATAAATTAATATCACCCTCAGTCATCAATACAACAGTTTCACCATTATCCACCTGCTATTATTAATACTGTGTGGTCTGAATGAAAATGGCCCCCATAGATCATAGCAGGTGGCACTATTAGGGGTATGGCCCTGTTGGAGTAGGTGTATCACTAGGGATGGGCTTTGAGGTTTCAAAAGTTCAAGCCAGGCCTAGTGGCTCACTGTCTGTTCCTGCTGTGCTCTGGGATGTTTTTCTGTACACTGTGAATATGTGTTATTCCCATTGGCTAATAAATAAAGCTGTTTTGGCCTATGACAAGAAAGCTTACAGCCAGGTGGGAAATCCAAGAGAGACAGAGAGAGAAGAAAGGCCGAGTGAGAGGGAGACGTGAGTGATCCAGTTACCCAAGAAAGAAGATGTGAAAGTACCAGTAAGCCATGAAGCCACGTGGCAAGACATAGATGAACAGGAATGGGTTGAATTAAGTTGAGAGAGCTAGCTAATATAAGCTGGAGCCATAGACCATATAGTTTGTAATCAATATAAGCCTCTGTGTAATTATTTTATCGGCGGCTGCAGGACCACAGGTGGGAGAGATTTGTCTGGACCTGGGGGGGGGAGGGGGGGAGTGGGGACTGAGAAACTTTCAACAACATTGCTCCCTATGGATCCAGATGTAAAACTCTCCATTACCTCTCCAGCACCATGTCTGCCTGCATGCTGCCATGCTTCCCGTCATGGTAATAGACTGTCTTAGGGCTTCGATTGCTGTGAAGAGACACCATGACCATGACCACTCTTAGAAAGGAAAACATTTCATTGGAGTAGTTTACAGTTTCAGAGGTTTAGTCTATTATCATCATGGCAAGACATGGCAGTGTGCAGGTAGACATTATGCTGGAAAAGGAGCTGAGAGTCCTACATCTTGGTCTGCAGGCAATAGGGAGTGAACTATTTACTACACTGAGTGTGGCTTGAGCATAGGAGACCTCAAGGCCCACCCACACAGTGACATACTTCCTCCAACAAGGACATACCTACTTCAACAAGGCCATACCTCCTAATAGTGCAACTCCCTATGGGGGCTAATTCAAACTACCACATGGACTAAACCTCTGAACTGTAAGCCAGCCCTAAACATTTTCCTTTATAAGAGTTGCCATGGTCGTGGTGTCTTTTCACAGCAGTAAAACCCAAATGGAGACAAAAATCTACCATTTTTTTCTGATATTTTACAGCCTCCAAATTTTAAAACTGGAAGGCTAGGCTGGAGAGATTGTTCGGCAGTTAAGAGACCTCACTGATCTTCCAGAAGATCCAGGTTTGACTTGCAGTACCCACATCAGACAGCTCACCACTGGTAACTCCAGTTACAGAGGATCCGATGCCTCTGGCCTCTGTGGGCACCTGCACTTGCCTGCACATACCCCCACCCCCACACACATCACAACCACATACACATAATTTAAAAGTTTTTAAACACTTAAAAGGCATACATGCCGGGTGGTGGTGGCACACACCTTTAATCCCAGCACTCGAGAGGCACAGGCAGGCAGATCTCTGTGAGTTCAAGGCCAGCCTGTTCTACAAAGCTAGTTCCAGGACAGCCAGAGCTGTTACATAGAGGAAACCCTGTCTCAAAAAACAAAACAAAACAAAAAAACCCCTAGAAGGTCCAGTGAAGGCTTCAGAGTTAGTGTCCAGGTTTGTGTTTTGTTTTATTTCTAAGTTGACCAATGCAACCTCTGCAAGCCTCAGCTTGTGTGTGAAATAGAGACAATATTGGGAAACATCTGACAGAATCATCACAAGATAGCACTGATTAGGTGTGTAAGAGATCAGCAAACATCAGTATAAATGAACTTGTGAAAACATTGTGACACACATTTTACAGATTAGGAAACGGAGGCTTAGTGTTGATGTGGTTTAGTCATGGTTCTGCAGAGTTATCACAGGTAAGGCTTTTTCTTCTCTGCACTGTCCATTGTACCTGTGGACCGTTAGACACCTGAAACTTTTCAGTCCTGTGAACCCTAAGTGTGCTCCTCTGGAGACCCCACTGATTCCCAGCTTATACCCTCTTTTCTCCCACATCAAACTGTGGGATGTCTCTTCCCTTGGTCACTGCATTTGAGTGCAGTTCTGGCTGCAGTATAAGAGCATGGGTTTACAGACTGCAACCCACAGCTCCAGGGAGACTGGCTACAGCGAGGACCCCAGCGAAGGAGAAATAGAAAAGATCTATATGAGCAAACTGGGGGTGAGAGGGGTAATGGAGGGCAAGGGATGGGGGATGAGAACACAGGGGAACTGGTGGTTTGAACTAAAACAGGGACAGAGTGGGAGAGCAAGGAAAGAGATACCATGAATGAAGACATCATGGGACTAGGGAGAAACAGAGTGCTAGGGAGGTTCCCAGGGATCCACAAGGATGACACCACCATAGACTACTGGCAATAGTGGAGAGGGTGCCTGAACTGGCCCACTCTGGTGATCAGATGGCTGAGTACCCTAACTCTTGTATAGTATTAGAGGGACCAGTCTTAATATCATACATCCCAGGGGCTCAGGAGAGAGAACTACTAACGCCAAGGACTATTTTCAGGAAATAGAATCTCAGCACACTGAGCTCTATAGTCCACTTGCTTTAATTCCTCTGGCATAACATCCTGTTTATGCAGCTTCAGTTCTGTTCTCATGCCTAGCTCCTTCCTTGCCTGATTTCTCTCTACACATATCTAAGTTCTATCTTAATTCTCTCATCTTAATTCTGCCTCATCTAGGTCTTCTTCAGCTTGTTCTTACCCAGCTAGTACTTCCCCATCTGGCTCTTCCTCATCTTCCATCTCATTCCTCTAGTACTCTCTTCTAGTCCTTCAATCTAGTTCTTCCCCATCTCAGTTTGTTCCTTGCAAGTTCTTACCCATCTAGTTCTTCCATTCTCTTTTCTCTTCTCCATCCCCCTGTGTCCTGGAAGTCCCAGTAAATATACACTTACAAGCAGTAATCCCTTGGCAGAGCAAAGCCAGGCTTCCAGGGTCAAAAGGAGGGGTGATAAGAATCACATAGGGAGGCAGTAACCATTAATTATCACTTGCAACCCCAAAGGGAAGTGACCAATGGGGAAATGAATTAACTAAAGGCTAAATTTGGGTAATATCTAAGAAGGGCTCTTATGTGCTCAACTATAGTCTTAAACATGATTGGTAGAAAATGTTAAGAATCTGTAAGTTGCTAGGTCAGTGGGAGAAAATAAAACTGTCTTCTTTTTTCCTGTGGCTCATATCTGTCCAAGCTATCTGCCATTTTTCTGCAGGGTGGGGGAAAGTGTGCTCGGTCGCTAGGCAACCTGTGTACAGCTAGATGCCTCTGGTCATAGTTAAAGGGAGATCTGGAACTGGAGGTAAGGTTTGGGAAAGGAGGAAGTAAAGCTTAATTGGCACATCCGCCAGGCCTTCTCAAACAGGTAGCCTGGATGGTTAAGTCTGTTCTTAGAGAGTACAGAGGTATCTCTGATAAGGTACTTTCCTCCAATTGGGAATGGACCTGGCCGGATGCTGCCAATGATGATAATTACAGGGAGGCTTGAACTGGGGTTCTGGCTGAGCATAGCTGTCAGCACACAAGGTTATCTAAACATTCCTAGAAGTGGTTAGGTAAGGAGTTAGAGGTCTATAGTTAGTAAGGCTGTAGGAAAGGAGGGTCCGAGCTAAACTGTGCAAAGCTATCACTTAACGTCCACCTCCTGACCTAGGTGGTGTCTCCTCGTGGAATTTATCTTAAATCAGGAGATTTGCATATGGACTGTTATTACTGCTAGTCCTTAAAAATGGCCAAGGGAGATATCTGATTCCAGAGAAAGCCTTTCCTGAGGCTGTTCTCCAAATACCTGGAATGTGTTTGTCCAGAGAGTGATCAGTCCACACTGTTAGCCCTTCTTAAGGAAAAGTCAACTGGGAAAACTATGAAGGCACACATGATTTTCATAACAGAAGACAGCTGATATATAACAAGCCAAAAACTTCTTGGAATTTGGCTTCCTCTGGAGGAATTCCTGATCCCTCCGGGTAGTGAATTTGCCATAACCAGCTAGTTCTTATGATATATTCCTACGGCCCACAGCACCTAACTACCATCATAGAGCCCTCATCCAGTGACTGATGGAAGCAGATACAGAGATCCACGGCCGGGTGCCAGCAAGCTCCAGGAGTCCAGTCGCTGAGAGAAAGGAGGGATTGTATGAGCAATGAACATTGAGATCATGATGGGAAAAAGACAACTAGCCAAACTAGTGGAAACACATGAACTGTGGACTGTGGAATAGCTGAGGAGCCCCCATGGTACTGGTCTAGGCCCTCTGGATAGGCGAGACAGCTGTTTAGCTTGAACTGTTTAGGGGGTTCCCAGGCAGTGGGATTTGGGAGCTCAGTGCCTATGGTGGGACACTTTGTGCAGCCTTAGTGCAGGGGGAGGGGCTAGGACCTGCCTCAACTGAATGTACCAGGCTCTGCTGACTCCCCATGGGAGGCCTTGCCTTGGAGGAGGTGGGAATGGAGGGTGGGTTGGGGAGGGGGAAGGCTGAGGGTGGGAGGAGGGAGGACAGGGAAATCTGTGGTATATAAAATGAACAGAAAATCTCTTAATAATAATTTAAAAATTCATTAAAAAAAGAGAATGGGTTTAGCATTCACAGTTCAATCTTGATGCATCACTGAGGTAAATGGCTTTATTCCTTGATTAACTTCTTCAAACCTCAACCAAGAGCAACTCTGAAGGTTTACTGAAGATTTGCATGTAAGAAACCTGCTATGGGCACCTCATCTACCATACATGCTAAGTGGATGCTCATCTTTCCTTGGTCCTGTTAGCCATAGAAGCTGGCAAGAAGAGGCCAAGGCTTCCACAGGGCAAAGCTCAAAAGTGGAGTCTAGTGGGCTGAAAAGCAGCTTGGCAGCTGGAGTCAGAGCAAAGAGGACTCAGGGGTGGCAGAGATCAAAGGCTAAGTTATGTAGATGATTCCTTTGTTCCTTGCAGTTTGCACTTGCCTTGGTGCCTCCTGGGGCAGGAGGGGAGGCAAACTCACACCGTAAGCACTCTAATGCACAAAACACATACATATACATTTGGGCACCACTCTAGATGAACATGAATGTATGCTGCTACACCACAAGCACAAATACACACCACCACAGGCATATATGCTTGTTAACACGTGTGCATGTACATTTAAACACAAACTCATCTTCATGCACAGGCAGTCATTCAGAAGATCATATGCACACATACAAATGTAAGCATACAACAATACAGGTTTTGCAAGCACATATGCATGCACGTGTGTGTTCACAACCACAAACCCACACAAATGCGTATACAAATGCTTGTCCACATGTGCAAGCACACCCTTTTCAATCCTCAGCTCTAAATAGAAGCATAAGCCGCAGCATATGTGCCTCTCTGTCGTTAGGCGACAGGAGGTTTCAGGAAGACAGTCTTGCAAAAGAATGCAGAGAAATTGGCAGGGGTTCCAGGCGCTGCAGGAAAGATTAAGGGATAGATGGCATGGGGGGGGGAGGCAGACACGAAGTATGATGCTGTTTTAGGGAGAGAATATAACCTTGAAGCCATCAATCACCCACCCAAATCCACATTTACCAGAGGATTATACCAGCCCCTCTCCACTATGGCTAGTCAGCACCAAATAAGCTTCATTTGAAACAGTGAACACCTCTAACAGGTCAGGCCTCATTCTAAACCTGCTATATAAACTAACTAGTTTAACCTTCACCAATTAAGCAGATAGACAGTATTTTATGATTAATCTTTAGTATGGTAAAACCCAAAATGCCTACCCTCTTCAAAATGATGGGACACTCAGAATTTGACTTGACCTTCAACCTCTGAGTCAGTCCCTAGACTTGGTAGGTGCCACCCCAGATCCCTTCCCTTTGACAGACTGCCGCTCTTCACCTGTCTGTGACTTAGGTGTCCTTGCCCTCCAGTCCCAGGCTGCACCCTCTGCTCTCACTTACTCACCCATACTATTTACACTAGAGAAAGTTAAAAAGTGATTGAGAGGCTGAGGGGTACAGATGGACAGGGGTCAAGTTCAAGACCTGCCTCACTGGGCTTTGTCCTTTGGCTCTGTTGAAGTGTAATTAATGGCTGACAAACTGTACATGTACAGCGAGGAGCAAAAGCGGTTCACACTGGGGATGGGCAAGAGAGAGGAGGCTGTTTTAGGGAGAGGACTACCTCCAGCTCAGGCTCTGGCATAAGAAAAAGCAGCTTTCAAATGAGAAGTTCTTTTGTTTTAATTTTTAGATTTACTTCGTTTACTTCATGTGTGTGAATGTTCTGCCTACATGCATGTATGTGCGCCAAGCCTGTGCATGGTGAACCCCCAGGACTGGGACAGGTGATGTTCTGAGCCACCACATGGGTGCTGAGATTCGAACCCAGGTTATCTGCAAGAACAAGTGCTCTCAACCGCTAGACTATCTCTCCAGCCCTACAAATGAGGAGGTTGTAATGGCAAAAGTGCAAAGTTAGGGAGTGGGGAGCGTTAGAAAGAGAGAACGGGCCATTGTCAGGAATAAGCTTAAGGCCAGTCTGCCCCGGGCCCAGCCTCGGGCTCAAGGCAGTCCTCCCAATCTGGACCACTCCCAGGCTTCTCTCCTGCTGGTCCCTGGGATGCAGGCTAGGGAGCCATTCCCAATAGACCAAGAGAGCAGGACTCTGTGGTCCTGAAGCTTTCTGAAGCTCATTTCTGCTACAGACACTTCCTCCATGCTCTCTTCTCCCTTCCTGACAGCCTCTGGCTAGCCTGCTCCCACTCACTCAGAGCCTCTGGCTAGCCTGCTCCCACTCACTCAGAGCCTCTGGCTAGCCTGCTCCCACTCAGAGCCTCTGGCTAGCCTGCTCCCACTCAGAGCCTCTGGCTAGCCTGCTCCCGCTCAGAGCCTCTGGCTAGCCTGCTCCCGCTCAGAGCCTCTGGTTAGCCAGTTGATTGAATTTTTTCATCTCAATTTTTTTTTTTTTTTTGGTTTTTCGAGACAGGGTTTTTCTGTGTAGTTTTTGGAGCCTGTCCTGGAACTTGCTTTGTAGATCAGGCTGGCCTCGAACTCACAGAGATCTGCCTGGCTCTTCAAATTTTTAATTATAATTTCTAGGCCAGTTTGACTTAAAACTTTTTAAAGGAACCAGACCAAATGTAAGTATCTATGCATATTTTAAAATTTAACAAGATATTACTCACATTTCCACGTTCATAAAAAAAGTTTTACAGTATTCTTTTAAACAATTCTTTGCTGTTGTTTCTTTTGTTAATATTCTGATCAGCCCCTTGAAATCCCACCCTGTGTCCTGACGTGAAAGCCTCATTCTAAGGAGAAACTCCTCCCCTTCCTCTCTCCTCTGCTTTTCTTCCCGTAAGGACCTTGGACCTCTCTCTCTCTCTACCCTGCCTCTCTCTTTCCTGTCTTTCTCTTCATCTCTCTATTATAACAAACTCTTCACATGGATGCAGCATCTGGGTTGTGAATTACTGGCCGCTGCCACCATGCCCATGTGTCATGCCCAGCATGTTTCCCTGCATGCGCAAGATACCCTCGGGTCCCCCCTCCCCCTCCCATGTACAATAACTCATAACATCCTTACCCTTTAAAACAAATGTTTTTAGTTTATTTTATGTGTTTGGGTGTTCTGCCTGCATGTCTGTCTATGCACCACTTGGGTGTCTAGCGCCCACGTAGGCTGGAAGAGGTCTCCAGATCCTTGAAACTGGAGTCACAGACTGTTGTGACCCGCCATGTGGGTGCTAGAAAGTGAACCTGGGCCCTCTGCAAGAGCAGCAAGTGCCATCTCTAGCACCCTGTTGTTATTTTCTTTCAAGGCAGGGTCTCTCTGTGTAGCCCTGACTGGCTAACTCATCATGTAGACCAGGCTGGCCTCAAGTTTGCACTGGATCATCCTGTCTCTGCCTCAGTAGTGCTGGTCCTACAGGCATAGGCCATCATGCCTGCCTTAAACAATTTTTTACTTCTGTATTTAAGGGAAAAAAAGTGCTGTGACAGGCGTTTCTCAATCATACACCTGTATACAATTTCTTAATTTCCTTAAGATAGCTGAAGAATAGAAACATAGATCTTTAAATCAACTTTATTGATAAATTACATAGTTTAAAGGGTTTTGACATCTAGCCAAAGAGCTCTTCAGAAAGACCAGACATAGTCAGCCTCAAATGTGCAGGCCACAGTGTTTCACCTGCCACACTGCTGCCAGGACATACTGTTCACCAGCAGATCTCTAAAGTTGATAGGCTAAAACAGAGCATCACAGTGCAGCTTTAATTTACCTTTTAATAATTAACGAGTTTGCACTTCGCATGTTTATTAGTCATTTGGGTCATTTCTACCTTCATGGATTTCTTTGCCCTTTCAACAAAACTTGAAGGAGGAGGAGGAGGAGGAGGAGGAGGAAGAATTCCTTTTAATCTATTGCTATGCTCTTTCTGAGGAACATTTAGATTACACTATGAAGAAGAATCCAGCCACACTGGATCTTGGTGGATTTCATTTTAGATAGTGGAGATTAGAAACAGAGATTACAGAGCAAGCTGGAAACAGAGATTGCAAGTATAGGAAACCAAACTAAGACCATGCTCGGTGTACCTCACAGACTGCTTTTATTTATGAAACAGTAGACTAGGGGTGTGCCTATTTATTTGTTCATTTGTTTTCTTTATTTTCTTATTGCATGTAGCCCAGGCTGGCCTTGAACTCAATATATAGCCAAGGATGACCTTTAATTCCTCACCCTCCACCTGCCAATGCTGGGGTTTCCGGCACGTGGACCACACCAGTGTAGCCTCAGGAGGTAGAGCACTTCTCCAGTGCTCTTTGGATTCTCAAAACCCATAAGCAAAAATAAATAAACGGATAGCAGTAATCTCTCTGTTATTAAATATTCTTTTATAAACATGAATATATTTTGTTGTTGGTTTTGGTTTATCAAGACAAGGTTTCGCTGTGTTGTCCTGGCTGTCCTTGAACTCACTGTGTAGATCAGGCTGGCCTTGAACTCAGATCCTCCTGCCTCTCCCTCTTGAGTGCTGGGATTGAAGGTGTGCACCACCACTCACCATCGCCTAACTATAAACATGATTTTAACATATCTTAATTTTTTAAAAATAAAATTTTCATGTGAGTGTTTTGCCTGTATGTATGTATGTGAACCACGAACACATCTGGTGCAAATGAAGTTCAGAAGTGTGTGTCAGATCCCCTGGAACTGGAGTTACAGATGGTTGTGAGCCACCGTGTGGATGCTGGGAACCGAACCTGGGTCCTCTGCTAAAGCAGAAAATGCTCTTAAATTCTGAGTCATCTCTCCGGCCCCCGTAAGAATATATTTAATAATTGCCCAAATTCGGACATTTAGTTCCCTTCTAATATTTGCTCTCATTAGTAACAGAGTAATAAGCATCTTTATCATCACTTTTTATTATTACCCTAGACATAAATTCCTAGGCTGGTACCTAGCAGAGAGTAAGAACCTGACAAACATTTGAGGTTGCAGAACCAGGTTGAACCGACACATTAAACATGCACACACTGACACAAAAGCCGTCAGTCACTAAAGAAGTACAAATTAGAACCCAAAATTCCTCATCAGAATGTCTCCTAGGAATGGCTGGGTCAGAGCAGTCGGCCAGCAGCTAAGGTGTTTAATAAAGCCCCAGTTAATTAACAAGAGAAAGATTCCTCAGTGGTTTGCTTCACAGCAGAGGACAGCAAGAAGTGTGCTGGAGAGAGAGCCATACTTCACTGCAGACTTTTCAGAACCTTGGTAGTTAAGAGTCAGTGGACGAGCAGCTGGTTCTGACCCTGCCTAGGCTCCTGAAGGATGGCCAGAAGTCCCAGGAGTGCGATCCCCAGCCCTCCACACTCTGCGGCACATTGGCATTTTCTCTTTGGTGAGTAACTGTCTACTTCCACCTAGCATTCCACCACTTGAGAGCCAACAGACACCAGTTCAAGCGTGCAAGAAAAAGGGTGTGAGAGTGAGTTGTCACCACACTGTTCAGGAAAAGAATAAGTGGATGATGCTTTAGCCAGCAAAAGAATCCAAGCCAACCTTACAAAGAATAAGGCGGCTGTTTGTTCTGAGATGAAAATAAAGTCCTACATGAATTTCCATTTTTTAAAACAACACAGGATGTGGAGATGGCTCACTGAGTAAAACATTTGCTGCACAAGTGTGAGGATCTGACTTCCACGTATAAACTGTGGACCCATGTGGTCATACTTTCACACATGAACACACATGCACATGCATACCAGCAACAAAATACTATAGATTGGAGCTGAAGAGACCATTCTGTGGTTAAGGGTGCTTATTGTGTAATCATGAGGACTGAAGTTTGGATACCAGCATTCATGTAATAAACTTAGTAACTTGCACACACCTGTAACTCCTGTGCTCAGGAAGGTTCAGACAGGCCAAAGCCTAGCTGAGAAAAAAAGAGCCTCAGGATCAGGAAGAGATCCTGCCTCGAAGAAATAGTGGAGAGTGACAGGAGGACATCTGACACTCTCTTCTAGCCTGCATGCATATGCACACTCACACAAATAAATAAATCTTTAAAAATTATATGGCTGGCCGAATGGTGGTGGTGCATGCCTTTAATCCCAGCACTCGGGAGGCAGAGCCAGGCAGATCTATGTGAGTTCGAGGCCAGCCTAGTCTACAGAGCGAGTTCCAGGACAGGCTCCAAAACTACACAGAGAAACCCTGTCTCAAAAAACCAAAATATAAACCCCCAAAAAATGATATGGCTGAATGTATATACATATTTGTATGCATACACATACACATGGTTGCACACATAGAGTTTATATTCACAAGGGAAGATCAGCTACAGATACATCTGACCTCTGGGGAGAGAACTGTTGGGGAGGTGTAGAAGTGATTTCACCTCTTGCCATCAGACCTGCAGGCTATCTCAATTTTTATAAATATATACTAATTTTGTACTTACAGGGAAAATAAAGCCCTTTGTTTAGCTGGGTCCCCAACTACCTTTCCTTCACAAAGCTTCCTTTCTGCAAACCATGTTTTCTTTCCAAACACATTACATCCATTATGTGGCTTGATTGCCACAATAGACCTGTAAAAGAGCCCCTTGTTCTTACTCCCATCTCATGCGTCTGATTACTCAGGTTCCTGAATTCTCATCTTTGTTAAATTCATAAAGGAAAGCAAAACATAACCAATGATTACAAAAATACTAAAAAATAGGCAACTCATATTTTGCCACTAACAGCATAAATCTGTACAAGCTTTCTGGGGAGCAATTTGACAATATGTATCAACATCCTTTAGACTCTGCATACCCTTTATTCTAGTGACTCTTTTGCTAGAAATGTATCCCAAGGACATAATTAGGATGTGCACAGAGTTTCAGCCACAAGGATAATCATTTGGAAGATGCTCATGATAGTGAAAAATTAGAAACCACTTAAATATCCAAGAATAGAAAATTACTTAAATAAATTATGTTCCATTCATATGAGAGTTACTATAAAGTCATTAAATGGTGGCAAAGAAGCTCATTTAATGATGAGAAGCACAGTTCATGATACATTCTAGAAAGTAGGTCACCTACAGTTTGTATTATAGGAGTCCATTTTTGCTTAAAAAAACGCAAGCGTCAGTAGCAGCATGCATGGAAAACAGGTGAAGAGACTCAGGCTGTGAGTGCTGTTTATTCCTGGGAGTGGGGCTGACAGAACTTCTTCCTCTTCCTCTTTTTCTTACTTGTGTTTCAGTATCTCCCCCTCCACACTAAATTCTTGCAATAAAAGTACATCTGTTGGAATAAGAAAAAAATGTGTATCTCAATATATTTAGCATGCCCTGGGTTTGTTTCCCAGTAACTCCTTCAAAATGTATGAGAGGGAGAGAAAGAAGGAGAGAGGGAGGGAGGGAGGGAGGGAGGGAGAGAGAGAGAGAGAGAGAGAGAGAGAGAGAGAGAGAGAGAGAGAGAGAGAGAACAGATTTTTAGAGTCAGCTCTCTCTTTCTACCTGGGTTCTGAGGCTCACATCTAGTTTCAGTCCCCAGGCCCATGCAGTAAGTCTTCACCCACTGAACCATCTTGCCAACCCTCCCCTCACCCTATATTAATTTTTAAAGCAAGATTTATCTCTTTCCCCTAAAGCAACTTTCGAGCTCCCCTCTCTCTCCCGGACTGAGGCCCCTCTACAATGTACTCTGTCCATTCTGTGAAGCCAGCCCCTCCCAGAAGCCTGCCATGATCTGCATTGGCTTTAGGCTCCCTGACTTATAGCTCACAGTAAGCTTGCTGCCGGTGGTCATGAGACTCTTGCTTCCAAAGTCTGTTCCTCTCCCAGGAAAGCTTATGGCATCTCCAAAGTGGCTGCTTGGTCTCTGGACCTTTAAATAGATCTGGCTGCTTCCACAGCAGGAATTTGGGTGCATGAAACCCCTCCCAGTGGTCCCTCCCAGCGGCCTTCATGCAAAGCTCTCCTGCTTCATGACCTCAGTTCATACTCGGCTGGCTGTTCCCTTGGCTCTTTCCCAGGATTTCTACCACCCTGTGGCTTGTCATGCCCCAACCACTTTGAGTTTATCTTTTGGTCATATCGATGCTCTGGGTCACAGCCAAAGTTTCTTTGGGCCTTCAACCTTGTATTAATCAGTCATGTAAAGGTCAAAGCCGATGAGCGGATGAAAACCATGGCTCTTGTGTACTACACGTGAGCTGTATGCCGGACACATAGCATCAACATGCAATCTTTAGTCTGTAAAAGTGGTCATGACCACAGCTACCTTTTACTGCATCCTTTGGTGCCAGCTCCAATCGCACTCCACTCTGCACCTCCATTCCCCAGAGGATCAAAAAGGTTCAGAGAGGTAAGGTAAGCTGTCCAAGATTGCAGAGCTAATGAAGAAGCACTTCTAGGTAGACATCCAAGAGGAGCAAAACCATCTGTTCACCTGAATGTTCCTAATGGCGCTGCTCACAATAGTCAAAAAGTGGAAATAACCCAATGCCCATCAACTGTCAAAGAGACGAAATGTGGTATGTCCATACAATAAAATATTACTCAGCCATAAAGAGGGAGGACTGACCTGTGCTATAAAAAGGATGAGCCTTGAAAATGCTACTCTGAGAAAACCAAACACAAGAAGGTCACAGTCACATTTTATGATATGAAACATGCAGGCAAACCATAGAGACTTCTAGAAAGCAAAGCCGTGGTTTTTTGAGCAGGGAGTCGGGAGCAGTGAGTGCTGGTAGGTATAAGGTGTCTTTATTCTAGGAGGCCATGAGACAGCTCAGCAGGTAAAGGCATATGCTGACAAGCCTGAGGCCGAAGTGTGATCTCTAGAACCCACATAGTAGAAAAAAAGAATTGGTTATCAGAAGTGGTCCTCCTACCTTCACAGGTACACTGTGTTCTGTTTTTGTATGTACAAACACGCATGCATGAGGTGCATGCTTTCGTGCACACACAGATTTGCAAATGGTATTGACAGCTTTACAACCTTGTCAATATGCTAAAACACTGAGTTGTTTAAGGAAGAATTGGATGACATTAAATTGTGCTTTGCTGTTTCAATGCTGGGGCCGAACCCCCAGGGCCTCACAAATATAAGCCAAGTGTTCTCCCTCTGAGCTACACCCTGGCCCCAAACTAAGTACGCAGCTGAGAATGTCCTTGAACTCCTGATCTTCTTTCTTCCAGCTCTGGAGCGCTGAGATTTGAGGCATGTGCCACCATTCTTTTTATTTGCTGCTGAAGATTGACTCAGGGCCCCATGCGATCTAAGCAAGCCGCTTACCAACTAACCCAGCCTGGGAATGTCTTTAAAGAGACAAAGCCAGTGCACACTCCTCGGGTTCTGTGTGTTGTCTCTTCTTGGGTGCCATCTTATTGACTCCCCACAACAGCCTGGGCTTTGTAGATGAGGAAACTGAGGCAGGAGGGTTAATCACTTGCCCAGAGTTGCACGGCCCAGGTGCTATTTGGAACAACCTTGACATGAGGCAAGCCTCTTGCTCCTCCCCATCAGACCCGGGGTCTTCCTGAGAGCGGTGGTCTTCTTCCGTCTCCGGACTCAGCTTTTGCTGATGGCTTGCAGCCCTGTGCTGTCTTTGCCCTCTTGGCTGGCTTGCAGAGATATTGGCTTTTCACAAAAGCACAGCATCTGCGGTAAAATCTTCAGGCTGCCAGATGCTGCTTCACGCTCTCCCTGAGGTTGCCCAGACCAGACGAGGCAAGAACCACCTCAAATCGAGACAAAAAGCATTTGTGGTTTTAAAGGAAAGTCGTTAGAGACAACACTGATGTCCAAGGCCAAGGTTGCTTCAATTTTGTTTACTTAAAGTAGAAAGAAGACAGTCTCTGCTCCGATGGGGGGTTCGGAGCCAGCCTGCAGGAAGGGGAGGGGTTTTGTTGTTCTGTTTGTTTTTTTTCCGCTGAGTACCCACTGCTAACCACAGGAGAGAACAGGCGAGAGACAGAGGGAGGTACAGCCAGCGTCTTGAAGGCAGACATAACGGGAGGAGATAGGAGTGAGAATAGGTGTGGAGGCCAAGCTGGATGCAGGGCTGAGAGGAAGGATGGGAAGGCAGGAGGGGCTTGTGAGAAAGGGCCCTCCAGAGACTAAGGGTAGTGGGCTCACAACAGAGTAAGGCTGGGTCAAGACTCCTCCAATAGCCTCTTCCAGGGCCCTGAATCCAGCGTCACCCCTCTTCATTTCCCTTCACTTGAACCCAGTTTCTACTCCTCCAGTTTCTGAAAACACTTCCACAGCTCCCAGTGACTAGAGAAGAGGCAGACATCCAGCAGAGGCATTCCAGGCTTCAGACGGTCAAGATGCTGGATACTAGGCTGAACCTTTTTTTCTGTCATGCAGGAGTATTGAACCTAGGACCTTGCACATGTTAGGCAAGCTCTTTACCACTGAGCTACATTCTCAGGACCAGAAACCAACCTTCCCTAAATGAACTCTGCCTTCCCCTATTTTAAGTGTTCTCCTTTTCACAGATATGTGTTGACACTTCCTCAGATAGCACATTCTTTTTTTAAAATTGTATCTATTTTTAATCAACACAATTTTTTTTTCTTTTTTTGAGAGAGGGTTTCTCTGTGTAGTTCTAGCTGTTCTGGAACTCATTCTGTAGACCACACAGGCCTGAGAGATCCAGTTGCCTGAGAGCTAGGATTGAAGGTGTGAGCCACCTCAGACATCTTATCATTTCTTTGTGTTGGGGACCTTTGAAATCCCTGCTACTTACAGTGACATTGAGATGGCCCACTGTGCTCTCCCTCTGTCAGCCATCATCACCCCCTGAACCCACAAGTTCCAACTGCTTGCAGGACTGTTTTCCACAAATATGAAGCCCAGAGACTGGGGTGTAGATTGTCTGGTAGAGCCCAGACCTAGCATGTGTGAGACCTTGCCATCTCCAGAACTGTGGAACCCTGGACATGGAACCTGATACTGGCCATGGACTGGACACCCAGTAATTGCCAGAAACGACAATCAAGCAGTTAGAAGTCAGTGCACACCAGGGTGCATTCAGGAGTGGCGTCACTCTATGGGGTTCCATTCCACTGAGGGAACAATACTGTTTGGTAATTGTCTCCATCTTTGGCTGAAAGAAATTCTTGGGGGACTTTGTCCTGGTCCCAGGTCAGCCTGTCAGACAGCTGTGGCATGAGCCACAGACACTCACTGCAGCTTTAGAATAGGCAGAATGGGACCAGCAAGGCAGCAACAGTAGCCTCCGAGTTGATCTGAATGTGCTCCCTCCTCTTCCAGCCTCTCTTTTCCTCAGGCTTCTTCACTGGCAGTAAACTCCTACACATCCTGTGTGGCCCAGGGAACATTCTCCTCTACTAGGCTTCTTCAGACGGGAGCTGTCCTCTCCAACTTCCACAGCTTCTACCTCCCTTAATTTTGCACAAGAGCGCCCAGCTCTCTGGTCTGCTGTCCTCTTGAACGGTGATGGACTATGCTCTTGTCTGTCTGTTCCATGGCCTTCAGGGTCTCTGTCTGGCTCACTGTATCTCTAGCACCAGCAAATATATGCACCAGGAGTGGCTGCCCAGTGAACCACTGAATGAATAAGCAAAGATAAAATCAAATATTTATTGAGTGCTTATTGTGTGCCAGACTCAGCTCCAACCTCTTTACACATGACAGCTCTCCCTGTCCTTGTTTTTCATTTTGTTGCTGTTGTTTGTTTGTTGGTTTGCTTTGTTTTTTAGACAAGGTCTTGCTCTGTAGCCCAGGCTGGCCCCAAACTGCTCTGTAGCCCAGTCTGACTTCAAATTGCTCTGTGTCCCAGGCTAGCCTCAAACTACTTTTGCCACCTCTGCCTCTTGAGTGCTGGGATTTCAGGTGTGTGACACAATGCCCTGAGGGATGGCTTCTTTAATCTATACGGCAAGGCAAGTGCTTTGAGCATTGCCAAGATATGAAAGATGAAGCTAGACATGGTGACACATTCCGATGTCTGAGAGGCAGAGGCCTCAGGATTGGTTCAAGGTCATGTTTGGTTACACAGTGAGTTGGAAGCCAGCCTGTGCTACAAGATATCCTGTCTCAAAAGAGCAGCAACAAAGTACTTTTTGAAAACGCTGTCTTCTGTTTTTATTTCTGTGTCTGTGTCTGTATGTATATATGTGCCTTTGGAGGCCAGAAGATGTCAAACCTCCTGCAGCTGGAATGGAGGCAGTTGCCAACTCGGGTCCTCTGCAAGATCAGCAGTAAGTGCTGAGCCGTCTTTCCAGCCTCCTGTTTATTTGCTTCTCATTGGCCTGGAGCTCATCAACTATGCTGGGCTGGCCAGTGAGCTCCAGGGATCCTTCTGTCTCTGCCTCCCCAACACTGGGATTACAAGTGCATGCTAATATGCCTAGTTTTTTTTTGTTTTTTTTAAGAAGTGCGTGTGGCACCTGTATGCCATGTGGTTGCATGTGGAGGCTACAGGACAACTTGGTGGAGTTGGTTCCCTCTTTCCACCTGTATGTGGGGTCCAGGTTATGAAGCAAGTGCCTTTATCTACTGAACAACCTCACCAGCCTGTTCCTAGCTTTTTCTGTGTGTTTTAGGGAAGGAACTCAGGTCTATGCTTGAGTTACAAGCATTTGACTGACTGAGGCATCTGCCACTCTTGCCTCCAACCCCACCCAGCTTCCGTTTCTTTCCCACAATCCCACTGTTCTTCACCTTACCCTGAGCCCAGTGGCACAGGATGATTTGGGTGGACAGTGTACAAAGCCGATTACAGAGCCGAACTTGGGGTTCAGATGGTCTACGCTTTCTCCATTCCCAGTCTAGACAGGATGGACCTCACCAATCAGACCTTGCTGTCCTCCTGGCAAGGGACAACCAAGAGCGACCACACATCAGACAAGTCTCATTTCATTCTTGTCACAGCTTATGTGAAAAGGACCATTATGCACTTGTGGAGATGGAGAAACTGAGGCCCAGATGGGTTAAGAAACTCAACCAAAAACCACAGCAAGTCATTGGTGAGGCAGGATGGAGGGTTTAGGTTTGGCTTCTCGGGTCCCAAGTGTTAGGGTGCAGCAGGCAAACAGGAGAGTGCAATGGAGTAAACCATAGCTTTACCAGCTGTGCTGACCAGCTGTGCTGACCAGCTGTGCTGTTCGCCTGCAGCCTGCTCACCTGGATGCACCTCACACCTCACCCAGGTACAGGCTGAGGGAACCACAACAGACAGCTCACCCCAGACAGCCAGGCAAAGCCACAGTCAAGAGAGGACACAGCGGGGCAGGTACGCCGTCGTCCCTTCCGGAGCTGCACACTGGACTCTGTCAACTACTCCCTGCGGTTTATGCACCGCAAGGATGCATGGTGGCAGCTCAGGGGACAGGCAAGGATTTTGTCATCCTCTGGAGTCCTGACAGAGCCGCAAAATTGTATTTGTCCTGTGAGGAAAGATACATGTCTACCCTAACCCACCCCTCAGTATAGACAAACATTTTGCCAGAAGCTCGGGGAAGCTCATGAGCGACCAGACTTCGGATGTTGGAGTTGGCTCCCAAGGAGGCTGGAGCCTCTATTCCATGAGGAAGTTTGGACTGAACAGATACTTCACCATGAACAGATACTCCACCACATAGCTGGGTGGGATGCACACAGCAAATGCAAAAGGTTTTTGAGAAATTAAAGACCTGAGGCTGCAATGCTTTTGCCTTTGCCACCTTTTTTTCCAAACATTCTTGCTCGTGTGGCATCACTGCTGGTCCTGGTCCTGCTGTGGTAAAAGTGTGATGAGTGTTGTACCTAAAATAACAGTTTTAAGGAGGTGTAATGCACAGACCATGCAGTTCACCCATCCAAAGGGCATGGCTTGGTGGATTTTGGTGTATTCTCAGAGTTGTTCTGATTCAGAACATTTTCAAAAATAAACTCTGTATCCATGAACAGTTGCTCTCAATTCCTTCTTTCTCCCAGCCTCTGGTAACCACGGATCTATTTTCTGTCTTCCTGGATTTACCTATTTAGGACACTTTATACAAAGAGAATCATATAATGTGTGATTTATAGAACTTCATGCTCTGAAGCCCTAACCCAGAACATCAGAACACGACCTTCTTTGAAAATAAGGTCCTAGACGATCCGATCCGATAGTTTAAGATGAGGTCTCGAGGCTGAGCCATAATCCATATGACTGATATTTGTACTCAAAGAGGAAAACTAGATACAGAGATAGAAAGGAACAGTGTGTCAAGACGAAGCCAAGGAGCACCAGAGAGTGACAGCAACTGAGAGAAGCTCCGGAAGAAGGCTCAGCCTCAGAAGGAAGCAATCTGGCCAACACCTTCATCTTGAGTTCATAAGCTTCTCAAACTGTGGGACGATATGCTTTTGTAGTTTAAGCCACCCAGTTTGTGGTGCCGCCCTGTGGCAGCCCTGAGACACTAACGGACATGTTCTTCTGTGTCTGTCTTCTTTCACTGAGTATGTTTTCAGAGTTTATCCATATTGGAGCATGAATCAGCACTGTCCTTTTTGTGGCTGAGTAATATGTGGATATATTGCATTCATTTAGCCACATAACAGTTAACCAACTTTTGAGCAGTTTACAGTTTGGGGGCTCTTATGAGATAATTGCTGCCATACACATCCATGTAAACGTTTTTTTTGTTTTTTGAGACAGGGTTTCTCTGTGTAGTTTTGGTGCCTGTCCTGGAACTCACTTTGTAGACCAGGCTGGCCTCGAACTCACAGAGATCTGCCTGGCTCTGCCTCCCAAGTGCTAGGATTAAAGGCGAGAGAGCGCCACCACTGCCCGGCCATAAAAGTTTTTATATGGACATGTTTACTGAGCTCCAAGACTTGACTAAAATTACCAGCTAGAACTTGAAAGAACTGACCCTTTCATTTAGACTTTTGATTTTAAATTCAGAGACCATTCAAGTAAAACACACACACACACACACACACACACACACACACACACACACACACACACGCTCATGTACATCCATTCATATATCGTCAAATTATTGGATTTAGGATCACCATGGAAACAGACCTCTGGGCCTTTCTGTGAGGGAGATCCTAGATTAGGTTAATTGAGGTCCCAGTGGCACCATCCCTTGGGCTGGGGTCCTGCTCTGAAAGAAAAAGAGAAAGCAAGCTAAACACCACCGGTCATTTCTCTCTCTCCTGGATGCTGAAGTCACCATATGACCCAATAACTGCCTCATGTTCTTGCTGCCATGCCCTTTCTGTCATGGTGGACTATGTATTCAACACCTCCCTTCCCTCATTGAGTTGGTTTTATTAGGCATTTTGTCAGAGTAATAAGAAAAGTGATTAACACGCGCATGTCATATCGCCATAACAAATACATCTTTGAGCCCATTGCCCTCTCAAAATGTGGCAGTTCGACAGAGAGTCAAACAGAAGTCCTATGACACTGAGGGACAGAGATGAAATTCCCAAAGAATAGAGTAAGTCAGGACCTTGATTTGAGTATTGAGGAATAAAACCATAACATTTAAAGGGGTACAAAGAGGTTAGTGAAGAGAAAATGACCCAGTCTTGGCCTTCTGAGTGTGCACACAGCTTCTATGGATTGCCACACAATTTCTGGAAAGAAATGGCCTTTACCAGAAGGATAGCACACAAGTTAAAGATGTGCACATGAGGAAAGCACATTTGACATCTCTGCAGGGCTCTGCTGGTGCAAGACTCTCACCGCCTGGTTCCTCTGGAGGGCCTGGAAGCTTACATAAGCAAAACTGCTTAGATCAGGGCGAGCACAGGAAGATTCGATTTCACCGTGTCTGTGAGCGAGCAGGATCAGAAGCTATTCTGAGCAGCCACAGAGGAAAAGTGCCAGAAATCATAAATAAAGCAGTCAAACCCGTCCAGCGGCCAGATCAAATGTGACATTCCCAAAGAATGTGTGAACAGGGCATCTTTGAAGCCACTGATTTTTCAAAAAAAAGGGGGGGGGGAGTGGAAAACACCTTAGTGGCAGGCAACAGTGGGAACCGTAGGGTTGACCCCAGACGATGTGGTCAGGAGGAGGCGAGAAGAACGCCAATTGGAAAGGCGAGGTTCTCAGCCGTCCGTTGAACAAACATTGATTCTGGACACTGTGCCTACCGTTGGTACTCACTGTTCTCTGGCCCCTCGCCCTTCATTTGTTCATCCTCCTGTTCCTTCCGTTCTTTCTGCTCCCTGGGTGTGCTGTGCTCATTGCTGCTCTCGTGGCTCTGGCCAACTCCAGAGGGCAGAAGTCTCCCCGAGCTCATTCGCCTCACTTCCACAGGACAGCCCCCATCACATGGTCACTCCCACAGGACAGCCCCCATCACATGGTCACTTCCACAGGACAGCCCCATCACATGGTCACTCCCACAGGACAGCCCCCATCACATGGTCACTTCCACAGGACAGCCCCATCACATGGTCACTTCCACAGGACAGCCCCCATCACACGGTCACTTCCACAGGACAGCCCCCATCACATGGTCACTTCCACAGGACAGCCCCATCACATGGTCACTCCCACAGGACAGCCCCCATCACATGGTCACTCCCACAGGACAGCCCCCATCACATGGTCACTCCCACAGGACAGCCCCCATCACATGGTCACTTCCACAGGACAGCCCCATCACATGGTCACTCCCACAGGACAGCCCCCATCACATGGTCACTTCCACAGGACAGCCCCCATCACACGGTCACTTCCACAGGACAGCCCCCATCACATGGTCACTTCCTTGCTTCTCCTTCAAACTCTTCATTCCATTGTCCAGAAACTACTTAAACGTTTTTGCCCAGGGGGCCCAGAAGATTCCATATACAGAGGTGCCCAGGCTCTTGAATAACACAGAGAGAGACACTTCTAATGTCCTCTCCTTCAGGACACTTCACTCTATTCCAGGGGACTCCCCTCCTGGAGTGGCTTTGCCCCTAAATTCAACAGAGCTCACTCAGTTAACAAACAGAAGCATGTTTGGTCCCCATGCTCCTACCATCAAGGTGGCTGGCTCTCCCACCCATCCTGCCTCTGCAATGAGAGGATTCAAGCTCAGGTCCCCGGTGACTTACCTGACTAGGTCTGCCCCACAAAATGGCCAATGTGAAGTGTGGACAGTGCTCAGCCTACCTGCTGGCCATTGTGAGGAGTTCAACGTGAGCAGTATCTTTTGTAGGCTGGGATGGCCTTGAATGCACTATGTAGCTGAAGATGACCGTGAACTTTTGATCTTCCTGCTCCCAACTCCTAAGCACAGGTTCTGGGATTAGGTACTCTGGATTACAGGTGTGTACCTACATGTCTGGTTTAATCATACTCACCAGGCAGGTGGTGGTGGTGGTGCATGCCTTTAACCCCAGCACTCAGGAGGCTGAGGCAGGCGGATCTCTGTGAGTTTAAGGCCAGCATGGTCTACAGAGTGAGTTCCAGGACAGGCTCCAAAGCCACACAGAGAAACTCTGTCTTGAAAAAACAAAAAACAAACAAACAAACAAACAAAAGGTGTGTACCCCCACCACCTGGTGAGTATAACGTTTTTAAGGTCTGTCCATACTGTAGTATACACCAGCACTTTGCTCTGTTTTTCAGTCAAATAATATTCCTTTGTATAAACATACCACATTTTGTATATCAGCGACCAACAATTAAGTTCTTTCTACTTTTGATTATTACAAAAAATGCTTCTATGAACATACAAGTTTTTGTGTGGACACATTTCCACACTTCATGAGTAGAATTGATGGATCATAGGGAAAATATGTCTAACTTTTGAGGAACTGCCAGTTTTCAAAAGTAATTGTTTCATCCTACATCTCCCCAGCCATGTAGGAAGGTCTCAATTCCTCCACAACTTGTTAAAATTTGATATTGTCTATCTTAGTTCAGCCATCCAAGTATGGGATATATATATATATATATATATATATATATATATATATATATATATATATACACACACATACGTGTGTGTGTGTATGTATATAATGGATATGTATGTGTGTATATGTATATGTATACATATATATAAGAGATGGTAAGCCAGGTGGTGGTGGTACATACCTTTAATCCCAGCACTCGGGAGGCAGAGCCAGGTGGATCTATGTGAGTTCGAGGCCAGCCTGGTCTACAGAGCTAGATCCAGGGTAGGCACCAAAGCTACACAGAGAAACCCTGACTCAAAAAACCAAAGAGAGAGAGACAGAGAGAGAGAGTAAATGGAAAGATAGTGGATGATGGATGGGTGAATGAATAGATGATGGATGGACAGATGGTAGATACAGAGATGGTGGATGACTAGATGGTCACTGGATGAGTGATGGACTGATGGTAGATGATGGATATAGTATGACAGTAGGTACAGTTAATCCAATTGACATTTGTCTCGGCCTTTATGGAGCCCAGAATCAGACCTAATCCAGTGGTCATATTAATAGTGTATAGATAGTTCTGGTCCCTTGGTGATAGCTGATTGGACCAAAGGTAATTAAGGGACTCAAACAGAGTCTGTCAGATTGGATCCCTCAGGAATTCAGAAAAGTGACAGTGACATCAGTCTGGTTCTTCACCGAGTGATGACTTAGAGTCAAGTTTGCTTGAGGAAACAAAAGAAGGGAGGAAGAGAAAGAGAGGATGAAGGAAGAAAGGAAACATGGGAGCATGGGAAGAAGGGGGAGGAAGGATGGTAGGGGCCGTGCCTTGTTTTAGTTTGACTGGTCTTACTTTTCTTGCTGCTGTGATAAAAACAACTTAAGGAAGAGTGGGTTTATTTTAGCTCACAGTTCAAGGTGCAGTGCTCACGGTGGGGGCCACAGTGGCAGGAGCTCGAAGCAGCTGCTCACATCACACCTGCAGTCAGTCAAGACTGATGGATGCTGTGCTCAGCTCTCTCACATCTTTATAAAGTCCAGGGTCCCAATGTTTTCTTCTACCCACTGATCTATACCCCCAGATCCATCTCCCTTACTCTTGACTTCCTTGTACTGGCTTCCCTTCATGTCTCTTGGCTACTGCCCTTGCAGAAACAGAGCCTCTGTTCTCTCTGAGGTTTCATTCTCAAACTCTGAGAAAAGATGTGTCTGCTCAGTTGGTCGCCATTACCCCTGTGGGACCCGGCTCTCAAGAGGTGCTGCTCCTGTGGTGGCTATCTTTACATCACAGCATACCGTGGGTCAGAAGGGCCAGACAGGCAGTTTCTGTCTAGTAGGAGCTGTGAGTGTGGCAGCTCTTAGAATAATCCATCACCTTCCAACATAGATGGAGAAGAACCAAATGAGGCTGTGGAGGCGGATTTGCCTTGAAAAGCGCAGTGGGATGCCATGGCACAGAAAATCGTTACTTGTTGATGGCATTAACAAGACCATTATTGGGTCAACTAGGGGAAGTTCTGCTTTTCTTGAACACAAGGGCCAAAGGCAATGGTCACTGAGTGCCATGGCATTAGATCCCCAAGTGTACATCAGAGTGGTTGTTAGGACACTTCCTCTGCTTTCTCCCAGGGGTGGGCCTTGCTTCTTCTGGATTTCTCTGAACCTCTTTCTTGCTCTCACCAGAGCTGCTTTGGGCACTCAGGGTCCCTACCCACACACACAAAGCTCAGACCAGATTGCCTTTAGGTTCCCACGGTACTTTCACCTTCGGGTTACTCTTTCTGTGGACACAGTGTGCCAAAGGGTGGGGAAGCAGCTTGCTGCTCTTCTCAGTGCCGCCCACAACCCCAGTTCACACATTCCAGGCCCACAGAGAAGACTCTTCCTCTGTCCCTGTTCAAATCAACTGTGAAGGCACAGGCCACAAGCCATACCAGAACAATGATCCCAAGGCCACACTGCACCAGCATGGTCACCAGGAGCACACCTCTGAATAGGTAGTGGTTGAGAGGAGTCACTGGGAGCCTCACAGACACCTCCGGTGATGTCCTTGATGGGGAGAGTAGGGACCTGTGTGACCAGCTTTCCTTTTCCCTGCTACTTCTTGTGGGACCCCAGAATGACCTTTCCCACAGTAATTCCATGGATTGGGACACGGAAAACTCAAATGATACTATGAAGGGTTGTGTACTGGGCTTAATCAAAATCAGGCCCTTCTGATATGTCTGATTCAGAAGGTATTAAAGAAGGTCCAGGAAGATGGCTCAATGGCAAAGTCCATGCCATGCAAGCATCACATCTGAGTCTGGATACCCAGAGCCCACATAAAAGCCTGGCACAGTAGTGGAAGATATCCAGAGTCCACCTCTGGTCTCCACAGACACAAGCATTGGTAAGTGCTCTCACACACACACGTACATACACAACACACACACACACACACACACACACACAACCATCCCTCAGAACTTTGGCACAGGAGACAGTGCCTTGAGGGGTGCTACTCTCAAGGAGAGTCTGAGTTTCATCAGGGTTGGTTTGGTTGAAAAACAGAAATTCATGGAGTGGCATTGAGTCACCTGCATGTTTCCCTTCTTTGATACTCACTCTCCATCGTTCTAGAGGCAGTGTCCACTGCTTTTAGAGCCATTCTTTACCTCTTTTTTTTTTTTTTTTTTTTTTTTTTTTTTTTGGTTTTTCGAGACAGGGTTTCTCTGCGTAGCTTTGCGCCTTTCCTGGAGCTCACTTGGTAGCCCAGGCTGGCCTCGAACTCACAGAGATCCGCCTGGCTCTGCCTCCCGAGTGCTGGGATTAAAGGCGTGCGCCACCACCGCCCGGCTCATTCTTTACCTCTTAGTCTCAGTGGGTTAGTGCCTGAGTCCAGTCCCTGGAGCCAGGGATACGTATTCAGCAATAACAGCAGCAGCAAACCCAATTGAACCTGGGTTTTTGTTTTTGATTTTATTTTTTATGCACGTGTGTGGGCATTCATGTGCCTGATTGTGTGTGTGCACTCATGGAGACCAGAGGTGAACTTGGGTGTCATCTTCAGGAATGTTTCTCATTGGCCTGGAGCTCATTGGCTGACCAGCAAACTCCGGGGACCCTTCTGCCTCCACTTCCCTAGCATTTGGATTACAAATTTGTATCTCTCCATTGGCATTTTGTGTTTTTGAATGTGTGAGTACATATGGGTCTGAATGTGTGTATGTGTGTGTGTGCTTACAGAGGCTGATGTTCTATCTTCTCCTATCACTCTGCACTTAAATTACTGAGGCAAAATCTCTCCCTGAACTGAACTTGCTACTTTGGCTAGACTAGTTAGTGAGCTTGCCCTTGTGACCCCATTTCCGAGTGATGTGGTTACAGTGAGCTGCCATGCCTCCCCAGCTTTTGCTCTTAAGTTCAAGGACAATTTTATTTTGAGGGGTTTCGAGGGCAAGCAAGCTATAAATCCTGGCAGCTGCCTGGAGGAGGGAAATGGAGAAGAGAAAGAAAGTAAGCCATGCCTTTTGTAGTGGAGATTGGCAAGAGGCCACGGCAGAATGAGAAGGACGCTTCAGAGAGCAGCGGAAAGCATGGGTAGCAGTGCCAAGTCATAGTTCTGAGTTCAGATGGCACCTAATCCCAGGCTCCTGTGTCCAGTGTAAGCGACTGTATCAGGGGCTGTGGTCAGGACCAGACATTGAGACAGCTTATTGATCAAAGCACCCCAAAGGGTAGGAGTGGGCTAGTGCACAGAGGAAAGAGCCCCACAAAGCCCCAGATGGCTTGTCTGTGAGGAACAAGGACCAGAACTCCAGTCCATGTGCCATCGGCAAGCACTTTATCCAGTGAGCAATATTTCTAGCCCATGCTTGGTGTTCATGTGGGTTAAAGTGTGGGTCCTAGGGATAGAACCCAGGACCTCTTGCTTTCAAGGGGGCACTCTACCAACGGAGCCATGCTCCCAGCTCTTGATCTGGGTTTCTGTTGATGATGATAAAATCCTTACCACTAAGTCCATTGTCTTCATCTTTTAAAAAAGTTGTATAGTGTGTGGGGTCTGAGGACAGCCTTGGGTGTTAGTCTTTACATTCCACCTTATTTGAGATGCCATCTGTGGTGATTTGAATAAGGATGGGCCCATAGGTTCATAGATTTGAATGCTTTGTCACCAGGGAGTGGACCTGTTTGAGAAGGACTAGAAGGGCTAGCAGGTGTGGCCTTGTTGGAGGAAGCATGTCACTGGGGTAGGCTGTGAGGTTTCAAAAGCCCAGACCACACCCACGTCCTCTCTCTCTCTCTCTCTCTCTCTCTCTCTGCTTGCAGATAGGAATGTAGCTCTCAGCTACTTCTCCAGCACCATGTCTACCTGCATGCCACTGTGCTCCCTGCTGTGATGATAATGGAATAAACCTCTGAAACTGTAAGCCAGCCCCCAGTTAAATGCTTTCTTTTGTAAGAGTTGCCTTGGTCATGGTGTCTCTTCAATAGAACAGTGACTAAGACACTGTCCTTTATTGCTTGCCACTGTGTGTGCCAGGATATCTGGCCCATGACCTCCCAAGTCTCTGTTTCCCATCTCACCAGAGAAGCACCAGGATTACTTACAGACATGTTCCGCTATGTTGAGTTTCACAAAGCTTCTGGTAAACCAAACTGAGGTCCTCATGCTCCTTTGGGGAATCACTTTATTCTCTAAGCCGTCCCTCTAGCCTCCCTATTTTATTTCTATCATCCCAGCTTGCAGATAAAGTTGAGGTTCAGAGAAGTTAGATAACTCTCCCCTGGTCACACAGCAGATAAGATGCAGGGTCAAGCCCACGGAACCAATACATCTGGGCAAAGCCCTGGAGAATTTGCTTCTCAAGACAGAGAGGTGAAAAAAAGAAGATGAAGGAAAGAAACGGATGAAGGCTGGAGACCCGTGGTGCCTGTGAAATAAAGGGGCCTGTGAAAACTTCCCAGGGGTGGGTTGTCAAAGGAGCCTTTTCAAACAGGATAGCCCAAGGCTCCTTTGAAGTTGTGTGAATTTATCTCTTAAAAGCATCCCTATGGCTTGTCTAAGTCTCCCTCTGCTGCCTCATGCACAAATACCTTTCACTGAGGATTTGGGGGCAGGCGGGAGAGGTGTTGGCTGAGTCCCAGGTCTCAGTTAGAGCTGGGGAAGAAGGAAATATCAGGCCCAGGTCAGCAGCCAACCCAGACACTAAATGAATTTAACAGCTCCCATGCAAAGGGGAGGAGGGGTGTAAAACACAAGCCACCCCAGAATCTCCAAAATACTGAGGAGAGCCTCGTCCTTCCACAGCGGATGAAATGTAGATTTGAGCAGATACATTTGAACTGGTTGGGGAGGAAGGTCCAGCTGATAAATATAGGGAGAGTAAATTTTGGCTTAGGGACCCCCCCCCAAAAAAAAAAACAACCTTACTCCTCTGAGTCCCTGCAACTCTACCTGGGGCTGGAATCTGAGGACTACAGGGGGTGGGTTAATGACATTTGTAAGAAAGAGGTAAGGGAGGAGGGTCTTGGAACCTTTGGGACCAGAACATAAAGCCTCCTGTCAGAACTGGGTGTGAGGATAGTCAGATGAATTCTGGGGTCTGGATGTGACTCTGATCACCATGTGGCTCTTTGCTGTCATAGGTGGGAAGGGTCCCAGGGCGTGCCTGGCTCTGTCTGCAGACAGGCCTCCGCCTCTAAGAGTAGGGGGCAGGGAGCCAGGAAGGGCTTGGCAAAAGACTAGGAAGAAGGGAGGCGAGCAGCCTGGTAAACTGATGAGGAAAGGGCTGGAGTGGGAGGGCAGCCCAGGCCTCAGAGCCTGCAGAATGGCTCAGGCTGTGCCGAGCAGCTGCCAAGGCCAGGAGGAGGGGATAAAGGAAACAGGGAGGTTAACTTGGTCCGCTGCCCACTTGGGCAGTCTCAGAGGCACTTAAGTTCCCCACAGCAGCAGTCAGTTGCCAGAGGAGGGCCTGGTCTGGAGCAGGCCTGGCTCCGAGGGCCGCGGGCCTCCCCAGCCAGTTCCCACTCTCACCCTTTCCTCAGGTCAACTTCTCCAAGGCTCGGAGTCCCTGAGGCCTCTCTTCTCTGTACTCCATGTCTGCAGTCACCAGGTTACTTCCCTGTTTTTCTCTGCAGAGTCCCAGACCTGGAATCCTTTGCCTCTAGTGTATCTCTCATATTCAGAGGACTCCCCAGTGAACTCCTTTCTGCAGCCCCTGATGTGGATGGAGTGTATGTAGAGCAGCTTAAGACTTGTGCCCTGCTCCTCCACTCACCCTCCAGGAGAGGGTGGTCCTCTGGGCTCAGAGCTTGTAGACATGTTCCCCAGAATTCTCAGGCACATGACCATGAACTGCTGCCGCTCTGAGGCTCTGCTTCCTTTACAGCCACAAGTATTCCATTCTGCTCTGCCTCCGTACGGTGCTGGGAGGTGGTGGTCAGGCCTGGGCACAGCCTTGCTACCCTGGCCCTTCCACCAGAGCAGCAAAGCTTCCGGCCCGCTCACAGTGACGGCTTCTAAGAGTTAGGTTTAATATTGGAAGGAGAGGCCTCCACACACCCCACAACAACATCCAGAGGGCCTGGTGTGGAGCTGGGCCCCCAAACCGACCAACATCACGATGACTCACGCTGCCCATGGGACTTACGTCTCATAGCTATGGCTCTCTAGACCTTGTAGGTGAGGACACTTGGCAAGGCAGAGCCAGATCATTCTTCACACCACTCCACGTACCCTCATTCTGTCTGACTTCTAGCAGTCACCTCCCTGCCGGTTGGTCCTATCGTGCTCTGTGTTCCTGTGGTAACAGTTTATGGAGTGGTTCCCCACATGACTCGGCTTCCATCTTCTTACGGCAGTCATCAAGTGGTCTCTGTCACCTCTCCTACTGGCCAGGCACTAGGGACCTCCGATGACACCATTGTCCACTATAAAGCTTTCAGACACTGGTGATTATAAAGGCAATTGTTTTGCTTCAGGTTTGGTTGTTTTAAGCTTTGTGTGTAACACCACCCACACATCCACACAGACATGCACATGCACACACACCAGTCCCCTTGGGTCAGATGGAAACCTCTTTCCCTTTGGGCACCTGCTCTGGCTTCCAGGCTTTAAGTTGGGCTATGATAGGTTCAGCTAAAGTCCTGGTGGGCCAATGAAGGAAGTGGGTGGAAGCTTCCACAGGGCCTGACCAAGGATTGGATTCTCAGCCCTCCTTAGGTCACTGGGTTTCCTCTCTAGACCAGCAATACCTTCCTTCCAGTTAACCCTCAGCTGGCCCCTCAGCTAGTCTCTTCAAGAGAGGGACCCTGCAAGCCTGAAGATCTCAAACCCTTCTGCCCTCCAAAGCTGCTGCACTCAACCTCTGTGCCTCCTGGGAGCCAGGACCCAAGGAATCATCACCAGCATTGCCTCACCAGACCCCTGTCCGATGGCTCCGGGGCAGATGGCAGCTCACAGCTGAATAGATGTCTTATCAGGGAATGAAAGACAAACTAGCCCCTCCTCTTGAGGTCACCTCACACACTACCAAGAGCTCAGCAGCACCCTGGGCCCCTTTCCTCTATTTCTTAGCTGGGGAGAGAGGCTCACACTGCCATTGTCTGCAGAGGCCTGAGAGTGGAGAAGGTATTTCAGAGAGTTAATTTCTTTCTTTTTTCTTTCTTTCTTTCTTTCTTTCTTTCTTTCTTTCTTTCTTTCTTTCTTTCTTTCTTTCTTTCTTTCTCTCTCTCTCTCTCTCTCTCTCTCTCTCTCTCTCTCTCTCTCCCTCCCTCCCTCCCTCCCTCCCTCCCTCCCTCCCTCCCTCCCTCTCTCTCTCTCTTTCTTTCTTTCTTTCTTTCTTTCTTTCTTTCTTTCTTTCTTTCTCTCTCTCTCTCTCTCTCTCTCCCTCCCTCCCTCCCTCCCTCCCTCCCTCCCTCCCTCCCTCCCTCTCTCTTTCTTTCTTTCTTTTTTTTCAAGACAGGGTTTCTCTGTGTAGCTTTGAGCCTTCCCTGGAACTCACTCTGTAGCCCAGGCTGGCCTTGAAGTCAGAGATCCACCTGCCTCTGCCTCCCGAGTGCTGGGGTTAAAGGTGTGCGCCACCACCGCCCGGCTCAGAGAGTTAATTTCCTCTAAGGAATTTTCCAGGTTTCTCAGCCTTGCTGGTCAATCCCACTAAACTAGTTTGACCTATCTTCCCTTGTGGGCAGAGTCTCTGTGTGGTGGGCCCCCAGGCTGAAGCCTCTTATCAGTATATCCAATGTATGATGTCTGCCTAGCCCAAGGCATCTTCCCAGAACCCAGCTGAGAAACCCAGAAACTGGGCTGAGTTTGTAGCCCAATTGGTAAGGTGTCTTTCTAGCATTCACAAGATACAGGTTTGATCCCCAGCAACTTATCAACTGGGTGTGGTGGTGCACATCTGTAACATCAGCACTTGGTAGGTGGAGACAGGAGTTCAAAGTCAGTCTGTCTCAAAAACAAAACAAAAAAATAAATAAAAAATAAAATAAAAAATAGACAAACAAAAACCAGAAAGTGGGAGTCACCCTTGCCACTCTTTGCCACATCTTCTCGGTCACCTGATCCCTTGGTACCTAGACACAAGAATGCTCCTCGCTGATTTCTCTGCTCCAGTTTCTTCTCTGCACTTTCATAACAATGGGCTCAGTACCCTTCACATCCTCCAATGGCTCCCTACCGAAAGAAAGGCATACAGATCACTCCGCTCAAATCCCAGGCTCCTGAGGCTGAGAAAATCAAATTGCTCAGTTGATAAACTGTGCCACATAGGCTTGAGAACCTAAATTTGATCCCTGAGTCCATGTAAGAAGCTGAGGATGGTGAAGTGCTTGTAATCCCAGCACCAGGGAGGCAGAGACAGGAGGGTCCCCGGGGCTTGCCTGACAGCCTGCCTAGTCTAACCACTCAGACTCAGTCTCCCCCCGAGTCTGTACCCTGGGCCTCAGTTGACAATACTTGCTAGTCTTGGACCTCAGAGCACTATCCTGAGGGCTATGAGCCTGAATCGGGGCTAAGCGGGAATGAGGGTGCTGTGGTAACTAGCAATGCTTGTTATGGCCACAGGAGTGGCAGAAGTGCAAGGCTGCTTCCCTGCTCTCCTGGAGGGAGCGTTTCAAAACGTCCACGTTCCTGCAGGACTCTCCTCCTCGTTGCTCAGGACTGAAACATGGAAATCCATGATCTAGGCTGTTATCACCACAATCTTCCCTAAACCTGCTGTCAGATTGGCCCCAGTTGACAGCCATCAAGCTGTCAAGACTGCACATTTTCCCACCCTTCTGCTGAGACTGAATGACCGTGACTATGTTTGCCTGGCCTTGCACTGTGCTGCTGACAGAATCAACCATTCATAATTAGCAGTAGCACCCTTCACATCCAGACGTGTCCTGGTTTGCACTGTGCACACTTCACCTGTAAACTCAGCATGGATGACACTGAGAGCCCTTGTGTCGTGCTTAGAGATCTCCCCAGTGCCCTTCCTGTATCTGGACCCACAGGGATCGCTGGAGTGGAATGATTCAAGCCGCTGGGAGGAAAGAGAGCAGACAGAAGGGTGAGGCAGGGTAGAATGCGGGTCTCTGTGTTCAGAGGAAGGATAACCAGAGCAGAGAAGGGACTCAGCTTTCCAGTGCTGCAGTTCAGGTCTGCAGGGGAGGGACCATGACAGAGACAACCACAACCAACTTCAGCAAGAAGCCCAGACCCTGCCTGCCCGTCGCTGGCTCTGGAAACTAAACTTACAGCAACACAGAGGAAGTGGGCATCGAGGGGCTGGCGGAGGCCCAGGCTCAGCTGTTCCCACCCCTACCCAATCCCCTTCCAGTCTCCGAAGGGGTCTTCCTCAGGACCTCCTTTTCCAAAAAGTGTAACCCTTATAGAAGGTCTTCTCTGTCCTCCTCCGTATCATTCACCCTGGACAGACTGGCCGTTCCTGTTATACATGGGGACGGCACTATGTGACAGCCCTGTTCTCAGATGACCGTCCGTCCACCTAATGTCCACCCACCTCCATCCTGTGACTCTAACCCTAACCCTGACAGTAGGGACTTGAGGTCCCACTGTTTACACAGGATGTGCCACCTTGGCCACATGTTCATGCCTCTCGGTGCCTCATCTGTAAAGACTGCCCTTGGCTGAATGACTGAGATGTCACCAGCAGCCGCCTTGCTGCGTGTTAGGGGAGCGATGTATGAGTAGGCATGTGGAGGCTAGAATTGTCCCCAACTCACCATCATGTCTATTATTAGTGCTCAGTTAGAATTTCCGCAAGAGCAGGAATCAGTCTTCTCATCACACCATGAGGAACCACGCAAAGGGCCAGGCACACAGTAAACAGCTACTGCACGAACATATCTTCATTCTCAATCATCTTGTTCCAAACAAGACCTGAGGCCAGGAGATGGCCTACACCATCAAAGCTTTGTTCCCAAGGGACTGACCTCTCCGTGATGTGAATCTCCTGCCCATGTGGCCTCATGGCTCCCAGCTTCCCACAGTGTCTGTTTGTCTCTAGTGAAAAGAAAAGCCTGCATCCATTGGAATGGAACTGAAACTCCCTTTAGGTGACTCCAGTGGCCAGTCCTGCCCTTGGGATTAGGTCCCCTGGCTTGGGAAGGCCTGGAGGGATTCGAAAACCATATATGAACTGAATTCTGGGTGTGGATTGGGACCCCAGGGTTGTGTGCTCATGGCTATTCAGAGGTACTCTGGGTGCTGGCTGTCCATCCTGCCCATGCCTCTGAGGGAGGACAAGGGAGCCACATTTTAGTTAAACCATCTATGCTCTCCATGCTAGCCCTGGGAGCCTGAATAATTGACGGTGTGGTCAGCAGCTGACCACTGACTTTCAAGGTGGTGTGAATCAATCTGGTCCACATTTACTGCCCAGTCCCAGGAGGCCCAGAGGTCAGGGGTGAGAAGCAGTGCCCCAGTCACACAGTGACACCCGAGAGTCAGTGGAATGGCTCATTCCTGCCATGCTCAGGAATATCTGCAATTTTAAAATAGGATCTCATGTAGCCTAAGCTGGCTTCTGATTCACTATGCAGCCAATAAATGACTTTAACTTTTGATCCTCCTGCCTCCACCTACCAAGTGATGGGATTGCAGGCAAGTGTGACAAGGTTTACGCAGTGTTGGGGATTAAACCCCAGGCTTCTCTTATGCTAGACAAGCACTTTATCAAGTGAGCTTCATTCCCAGCCCCTTCCTGTGCCTGTGAGGAAGCTGGACTCAGTTCCTCATGGGGGACTGCACTGTGTCTACATTATAAGTGTATCCACAGTGGGCTGTGGGAAGAAGAGTCTGATTTAAGGTGTCTCTGGGATTGAGGTGTCCATGGGAGCTCTGAGAAAGTCCAGCAGTTGAACAATTGAGTCAGGAATGATAGAAGTAGAAACTGGGGAAGGCATGAGAAAGGATTAGTGTTGTCTAGGGTGGACAGTGACTAAGGAACAGAAACAGGCATTGGGAGGCCACCAGCTTCTCAGGGATGGACACAGGAGGACACAAGACCCCAAGGACAAAGAAGGAGCTGCCTGAGGAACAGAGCTGGTCAACACAGAACGGGGAAGAGGAGTCAGAGCTAAGAGAGTCGATGGGCGGCCCTAGGAGGGCAGTTTAAGGATGGAACAGCTGATTTTCTTCCTGAGAGGCCTCTTGAGACAAGGATGGGATGGAGCAGATAACAGGCTCCCACATACTGACTTCCACAATGACATCCTGATGAGGCCCTGGCTGTGACCAGAAGGAGCCTGGCTTTGACTGCTGGTACCAATGTGACAGGTAAGCCTCTTTTAGCCTAGTTCCTCCTGACTTCTCCAGTCTCAGCCACCACCTGCCTCTGGCTTCCCACTGCTGGAGTACAGAAACACCCACTTTGGATGCCATTTCCACCCCAGCCAGTGGCTGACTCCTCCACAGAGAACAGTCACTCTCTCCTCTGTGCCTGTGTGGTCTCTTGTGGTTTGCCCATGTCTGTACAGTCACCAGCTGCCAGCTACACCCACCTTGCACCCATCTCTGTGCCATCTCTGGGGGATTTGGGCTAGGAGCGAGACAGACAGAGGAGCCATGAGTAACCATGTTGCCTGTGGACAGGGCCATGGCCGGCCACGCAGGCAGCCCCCTCACTTACATTAGCTTCTTCTGCTTGTGAAAGAGAAGCCTGCCTCAGTCCAGAGTGTTCACCGGAGATAACACCTGCTCCATGTGGCTTAGGGAGAGGTCCCCTTAATTAGTTGGAGGAAGAGGGCCTGGAATAGCAGGGCTACTCCAGTGGGTCCCCCCCACACACACTTGAAAGGAGCTGAGAGGAGTTGGTGTCTAGAGGAAGGGAGAGAGAGGATGGGTTTATTCTCACACCAACAAGGGCCTCAGGAAGCAAGACAGGAACATTGTCAGGGAAGCAATCCTGGTCCACAGTCTGGAGGCCAAGGCGATGCTTTCCTTTTGGGCGACCCAGAGCCCTTTGCCATCAAGTGAAGCCTACAGATCCTTTCTCAGAATCATGCCTTTTAACTGCATAAAATCAAATGCATGGGATGGCCGAGAACAGCAGTTACGTTGATTCTGTCCATGGTCCCCTTGACTTTGAATGTTGGAAGAATGTAAAAAGATAGGAAGGCTATTTACTCAGAATCTCCCACAGGAAAGCCATGGGGACCTTGTAATCAGATAGAGCAAAAGGCATAAGACCCGTGTGGGGTTCAAGCTGGTAGAAAAGGGATTCCTGGTGAGCCCCACTTGAGACCCAAGGGGCAGCAAAGCCGGCTTGTGCAGGGCCTGCTGCCTGGGAGGGCTGGTTCCAGTGTCCCTGAGGGAGCCCTTTGGAAGGGAGTCAGGTGGCACCTGACAGGGAAACTGGACAAACAGGCTTGACGGAGACCCAAAGTGCTAAGCCTGCCAAGGAGCCTGTGGGAGGCCAGTGCCTGCCAGCTGGTCCCTGAGGCCCCTGCTGGCACGACAGCCTCAAAGACGACACACAGTCCACCATTGTAACAGACTTTGAATGTCTGATGGACCTTGGGCCCTGGTGTCACTAAAGATTCAAGCCCTGGAGAGTTTGTACACTTGGCCACCCAGTCCCAACGTCTTAGTCCCTAAATCAGATGCTAGTCAACTAGGGTGGTAATTTTTCAATAGCTGATCTATGTGTGTACACAATGGACCTCTGTGTGTATGCACATGTGTGTGTGCGCGTGCACGCGCACACGCGTGCGTGTACGTGTTCAGAACTGAACTCGGCCACTTTATCTCTTCTATGTCATTCTGCTGGGACCTAAAGCCTGCAGTTGCATTTACTGACACAGACTTCTGGTGAAAAACGGGATGAGAGGTTGTTCTAACTTTCAGCTAGGGCCATTGGTTCCCTAGGTTTGCCACAGCCATGCAACCTCATCTCCTGCCAGAGTGTGGGTCCCCACCCTACCTGTGTCAACTCTGCCACCTTGAGATCAAGCATAAAGACCTGGCTGTGGATCCCCCACCTGTGTTCTCCTCCTGGGATCACAGCCAGCTTCACTGAGGATGGCTGGCAGATGGAACACAGACAAAGGTGACCAGGGTCATTCTAGGCTCATCCCCCCCCCCCCCCCCCCCCCCCCCCCCCCGCTACCACCATGCAGTCCTCCAGATCCTCTTACAACCTGGACAGTTCTGTGGCTCTAGGGAGGTATGACCACAGAAAGGAAGTCTGCATCCAAGAAACGTGCTGGGTCACTCTTTGGAGGGGACAGCCACCGATCACCTGCTTATGATTCATTCCTGGTGCCACTGAGATAGAGCTCTCTCCCAGCTGCTGGGGTGACAGTAGCCCCTTAGAAAACAGCTACTCAACAGTGCATTCTGGACAAAACACCACCCAACCTAGTTAGTCTCAGTTTTGTTTTTTTTTTTTTTTTTTTTTTTTTTTTTTTAGCTACATGAAGAGCTGGGCAAGGAGATGTCCAGAGTCCTGTACCTGGGGGTACCTGGGGGTATGTACAAACATGCATGAGCTGTACTCTGGAGGTTGTGTCCACAGGGACAGGTCTTTCTAGTTACCATTTTGCACAAACACCCAAACAAGGAGGGTGGCCAGATCCTTGTTTTTGATGGTCATCGGTGGAACAAACATATATGCTACAGACTAATAAAATGCACTGGCCAAGTCCACTGAAAACTAGGCTTGCTTCTGTGTGTTTTATAGCTTCCTGGATAACCAAAAGTATGGCCTTCTGAGCCCATGCTCTGGGAAGCCGCTGTGCAGTGCTTCTCCTACCCTGTAGGCACAGCAGGGTGGAGGGTTTGGCATTTGGTCCTTTGGAACCAGAGGCAGTCCTGCCGATAGCTTCCAGCTCAGTTGGGGCTGGTACCGGGAGAGCCGTGGGGGAGGGGAAGGCAGGGAAACCATGGGAGATGTTGCTTCCCAGACTCCCAGGACAGTTTCTCTTCTCCTTCTAGAGACAGAATTGATATGGGGAAGCTGCAGGGACAGGCTGGGGTGTGTTTTGCTTATATTCACTGCTGTAATTGCCACACAACACACCGGCTGCTCTCCCTCCACAGACCACTGCCCAGCCCCAAATGCCTGAAAACATCCTACTTAATCAGGACAGACGTGTGACCACTGCTTCCTCGCTAGGTGGGTCATCTCCCCTCTCTGAGCTCCATGACTTCAGGAGAACAGTTCGGGATCGTAATAAGACGACAAAGCCTGGCACAAAGGAAGAGCCAGCAACGATTTGACTTGGTCTTGTCTTACTCCACCCCAGGCCCTGTTACAGTGCTTGACAGAGAGAGAGGCCCCTTGCAGGAAACTTGGGAGAGTCCTTCACTAATCCTCCTCAGCTTCGTTCAGGCCTTGCCCAAGTCTTCAGCTCCTCTAATTACTTATTTAAAGACTATCGATTCTTGGGCCGCTGCTGGGAGGCCTGGCGGAATCGCATGTCTCGTAAATAGCAAGAGAGCCGTGGCCTAGCGACTGGAGCTGCAGCCTGACATAACCAGGCAGGGGTTATTTTCGCCCGGGATGCTTGTGAAATATTCATGCACCAATTTAAATACCGACGATGTCAGAGCCGGAAAGGGCCAGTGAATCACATCAGCAGAGCCTGCCCTTGTCCGTGAGGTGCAGCTGAGACCATGGCAGAGGGAAGAGTGCCCAGATGGGTAGGTGCAGGCTCAAGATGACAGACTCAGACAAAGCTGTGTAACCTAGAGAGGGTCCCTAAGGGATTTTTCTGGGCCCTGAAAGAACAGACAGGAACTAGGAGGCTTAAGTGAGGTGGGCATCACATAGCACACAACAGGCCTACAAAACTGAATGGCCTGAGAGTCAGCATGTCTGTCTGTCTCATCCTGAGCTTCACCCTTTAAAAATTTCATAGGCCTGTAAAGTTATATGAGGTGACAGGTGAGCCAAGCGGTGGCTGACAATGATAAGTGTGTTTCACTAGCATGTGGGATTTTTGTTTGTTTTGTTTTGAGCATGGTCTCTTGTAGTCCAAGCTCAATAAGCAGTCAAAGATGACCTTGAATATTTTTTGATCTTCCTGCCTCCACTTCCCAAGAGCTGGAATTACAAACCTACGCCACCATACTCTATGGTCAGTTTATGCGATTCGGAGAGTCAAACCCAGGACTTCATACATGCTACCCACGCACCAGCTGAACTACACTCGCAGCCGACCAGCATGTGCTAACCTCTGCTCAGTGAAAACAGCTTAAACAGGCAAAATGCCCATGGTGAAAGGTGTCATCACCTGAGGCCAGAGATGTGCTGGAAACTGACATTGGGTGTGGGGCCTTATCTTTTTTCAAATTTGTTGATGACCTTGGAATAAACTCCTGCTGTGGCTGAATTCAAACCACTAGTATGGCATCAGTGATGCAGAGCTGAGAAGAGATGTGCACACCAGTGGACCTTACACATGTGGAAACAGGCACAGAGATTATCTGCCGATAACTGAATGAACAGGATGTTTAGGGAACCTCTGAAGCGTCCTTCTAAATTACCTCCTTTTCCCCAGGGAATGGTGCTTTGTGTAAGTCAGTGCTGGGCCACGTGTGTACTCTACCCTAGCCCCAAACTTGTTCCAGCAGGTCACCAGAACGCCACCCGCCCTAAGGCTGGGACCTGTGCTGTGCAGATCCACATTATCTTACTGATTTCTCCCATCCTCCCTGGGAAGTGAGGACTCAAACTGCCAATTTGAGAAGGCAGCTCAGCTGGGGAATTCCAGCGCTTCTAGAGCTGGGATTAAACCTAAATCTATGTGTCTGTCTAGAGTCCACTCCACGCAGGTACCTCTCCACCAAATGGCCTTCACCTGCCCATAGATAGATAGCTCAACCCATGTAGGGCTTTGTGTGGCCACCCACCAACATTCAGACATATCCACTTAAAACCCGGCCCTTTCTCTGCTTCACTGGTGGACATCCAACCACCTAGGATACCTCACAAAATAAACCTACAGCTCCCACACCAGACCACTTTGATCAGAATCTCTGTGGACAGAGGCGATGTCTGAGTGAGTGGTGTTCACAGCTTTCCACAGGGCTCTGATGTGCAACTGACTCTAGAGACTCCTACTGTGCCCTAATAACTCTTGGTGGAATTTACCAGCTTCAATGTGTCAGACCAAGGGCAAAGAGTGGATCCTGAAGTAATGACCTCCACATGACCCTTGCGAAGCTGGATGCGCACCGTAGGGTGTTCTTTCTAGGACCTGGGAAGGCCATACACTGGCTGAAACAGTGCAAATCAGCCGCCGTGTCCCTAAAGGGCCCCGCTGTTGGAAACTGAGGCAAAAGTGAGGAGGTTGGGGATTTATGAGGTAGATCCTCATCACTGGAAGCTCACCCTCAGAAGACATTAAGGTGGTTGTGGAAGGCTCTAAAGAGATCAGCAGCACTGGATGCTCTTACAAGGACCCTGTTCCATTCCCATACAGCATATGGTAGCTTACAACCCCAGGGCATCTGATGACGACCTCTTCTGGCCTCTGTGGGCACTAGGACACATATGTAGACAAAACACTCATACACATTAAAAAATAAATAAATAAAATAAAAAACCAAAAACCAGAAAACAGAACACGAAGTCTTTACAGAAGCCCAAGTCAGCCTCTCCCTGCTCTCAAGGCCCTTCCCGGTTGAGGTATGATTTCCCAACTCCCACTGACTGACTGATGGAGCCAAGAGGGCCCTCACCAGAACTGAGCCATACCAATGCCAAATCCTCCAAGGCTGCTCGCCAAGTATGCCTGTTTTCTTTATGAAGTCAGGCTCCTCTTGGATACCTCCATGTCCCAGAACCAAGGCCACAGACATCAGAGGGCACTGGCCAGCCACGTGATGAAGCCATCACCACCTCACTCCCTCATTCATTTGTTCCTTTACTACCTGTGCTGGTTTGAACAAGAACAGCCCCCATAGGCTCATACATTGGAATACTTAGTCACCACAGAGTGGAACTCTTTGAAAAGGTTAGAAAGATTAGGAGGCATGGATTTGGAGGAGGTGTGGCCTTGTTGAAGCACATGTGTCACTAGGGGTGGGCCTGGAGGTTTAAAAGACCCATGCTGCCGGGCGTTGGTGGCGCACGCCTTTAATCCCAGCACTCGGGAGGCAGAGCCAGGCGGATCTCTGTGAGTTCGAGGCCAGCCTGGGCTACCAAGTGAGTTCCAGGAAAGGCGCAAAGCTACACAGAGAAACCCTGTCTCAAAAAACCAAAACAAACCAAAACAAAACAAACCAAAACACCCATGCCAGGCCTAGACTCTCTCTCTCTGCATATGGGTCAGGATATAGAACTCCCCCTGTTACTGCTGCAGTGTCTGCCTGCCTGCCACCATGCTCCCCACCATGATGGTAATGGACTGGACCTCTGAAACTGTAAGCCAGCCCCCAGTTAAATGCTTTCTTCTTTAAGAGTTGCCTCAATTGTAGTGTCTCTTCACAGAGACTAACAATACACAATAGAACAGTGACTAACCTCATGTGTCTGAGAACTACCGTTGAAGGTAGCTGTGGTGCTGGATGCTGTGGATGCAACCACCAGCAAAACCACAGCCCACCCCAGGGTATAGATTAGTGGTTCTGATGGTGGAACAGGCAGATGGTTCAGAGGACGGGCAGACACACAGCCACCAAGATGCTGAGCGGCTGTGGGGGGTTGAAAAGAGGAACCAGAAGACACATGGGATGCAGGGATTAGGCGGGGCTGTGGACAAGACTGGGTAGGGATACAGAAGCTCTATGGATGCGAGCTTCTGGGGGTCCACAGCATTTCTATCTACTTCTTACATACTGGGGCAGCACGTTGGGAAAGTTCAGCTTGGGGATCCGAATGACGGCTTATCAAGGGTTCTCCTGTGCTGTTTTGTGTCCACATACTGTAAGAATCTTGTCTTTGTTACATTTACTTGTTTATCGTGGGTAGAAGTCAGGGGACATCTGCTCAGAGCCGGCTTTCTCCTTGCACCAGGTGGGACCTCGGGCTTGACAGCAGCACATTTTAGATGACCCTCCTGACTCCTAGGATCATGCACTTGCATGCTTGCAGGGCTGGGGACTTCTCCCTCCTTCTCCCCCTCTTTTGGGATGCTGGCAATTGAACCCATGGCTTTGCACACGCCAGACAAATGCTCTACCACTGGGCTCGACTCCTAGCGCTCCCCAAGCGTTTTTGAGGTGGAGGCCATTATTATGCCCGTTTACGACAGAGAAAATAGATGCTCAGAGAGGTAATGCAACTTGCCTGAAGAAACACGTGTCTTCACAAAGGCAGGATTAGAAACCGGGTCTTCTTCATTGGAAAGCTTTTTCTTTTCTTTCTTTCTTTTTTTAATGATGTATTTTTATTTTGTGTGCATCGGTGTTTTGCCTGTGTGTATGTCTGTGTGAGGGTGTCAGCTTCCTGGAACTGGAGTTACAGACAGTTGTGGGCTGCCCTGTGGGTGCTGGGGATTGAACCCAGGTCCTCTGGAAGAACAGCCAGTGCTCCTAACTGCTGAGCCACCTCTCCAGCCCCTGAAGAGGCATTCTTTTTCTTTTCTTTTTTTTCAAGACAGGGTTTCTCTATGTAGCTTTTGAGCCTGTCCTGGATCTTGTTCTGTAGCCCAGGCTGGCCTTGAACTCACAGAGATCCATCTGGCTCTGCCTCCTGAGTGCTGGGATTAAAGGTGTGTGCCACCACTGCCCGGCAGACATTCTTATTTAGGACACTGTAGAGTCTGTTTATCCCTAGTCAGAAGATGTCAGGCCTGGGGTTAGAGGAAGGGACAGGACTTGACTGTCAGGCATGAGGTGAGTGTTATCACCCCTTGTTACCATTGAAGGACTCAGAGAAGGCCAGACTCTTGGCCGGGGTCATGGATGTGAAGGTGGCAAGACCCAGGAGTGTCCCCGCCCCCCCACCCCCCAGCATTCTTTGCCCTCACAGTGCTTCAGAGGACGGTGCCCAAGCATGACCTTCAACTGCCCTTGGCATTTGTGCTTGGGGGTCTCCAGGGCAGCCCCACCCAACAGTCTAGACACTACTTCCTCAGCCCAAGAAGGAAGTCTTTAAATGGTGTCAACGTCTTTGTCTTCATTTAGACAGCAGAGGGCAAAAAGCATAGGGAGAAGGAAATGGTTGTTTCCTGCTGGCCTCACACAAGTTTGGCTGAGTCAAATGCAGACCTCCCGGCTTCGGAACAGGATCAGCAGGCATCTTCAGGTGAGCCGGAAGTAAAAGCAACGGTGGAGGGAATGTGCCTGGTTTTATGCTCTGGGGTTAGCCTCTCTTCCCACCCCATCTTGCTTATTGCCCATGTTCACTTTTTGAAAATATTACATTTGCCTATGTTGTGTGCACATGGGTACTTGTGTATGAGGCATACGTGTGGAGGTCAGAGGACAACTTGCAGAAGTAAGTTTTTTCCCTTCCACCATTTGGGTTCCAGACATTGAACTCAGATCATCAGGCCTGGCAGCAAGCACCTTTACCTGCTTAGCCATGCTGCAGCTTTCTCTCCCTCCCCATTAAAAAAATAAAATAAAATTATATATATAATCTCATATATATATCCCAGGCTGGCTTCCAACTCATTATGTAGCCCAGGATGACCTTGGATTTCTGAACTTCCTGCCTTTGCCTTCTAAGTGTTGGGATTACAGATGTGCACCACAATTCCTAGTTATGCAGTGCTGGGCACGGAACCCAGGGCTTTGTGTACGCTGTTCAAGCACTCTACCAAGCTACATCCTAAGTCCCCTGCCCATGCTTGAAAGGCCACTTGTCTGACTTGTACAGCACTCAACAGTTTAGAAAGCACTTTAGAAAGGAACTCTGTGGTCCCAAAGTGATTTATGATTCTGAAGTGCTTTGGGGATTATAAAAAGCTAACCCACAAGCCTCCCCACTGCAGAGACATTGACAAAAGCCTTTGTAAGAATAACACAGTTGGTAGTTTAGCAAGTTCTGTGCAGCCTAACGTGATTCCCTCTCAAGAGAGGTCTTCCAAGCCTCAAGCCCTGCTTCCACGGGCATGCTGGCTCTTCACAGTGGCTCCACAACCCGGTGAATTGTTCTGGTCTTATTTATGAACAAGGACATTAAGTCACAGTTGAGTGAAGCATCGCGAGCTGGTCAGTGGAGGAGCTTGGGGTTGAGGCACCAACTCTTGGTAAGCTCTGTACCCATTTCCAGCTAAGGAAATGGTCAGGACAGTGGCCCCTTCTGCCCTGTTCTCTGTGAGACTACACCCTGGTCTTCCTTTCCGGTCTCTGCTGAGTCATGGGAACAGGAATGACATGTCCTTGTTCCCTCTAACTCTGAGCTGAGATTGGGAGCTGGGTAACAAGAAGAGCTGACTTGGGCACACACCTTGTCCCTGCTGCCTCTGCCAAGACCATACATGGCAGCCACCCATACTTTGCCTTCCCTTGTAGGCTTTTCCTCCTCCACTCTGCATAGAAGGCCACCTGCCATGTACACAGAGACCTCCCATGTCACTGTACACAGGAGGGGGCACAGTAGAGCAGGATGTGGGGCCTTCCTGATGACTGAATTCTGTCTTCTGAGGAGAGCCCTCTAGAAAGAGCACAGAGAAGTCACAAAGTCCATTCCTTGGGGTGCTATACAGATGGGGAAACTGAGGGTTAGGAAGGTGAGGGACAGGGACTAGAATTTCTCTCCATGCTCTTCCCATGGTCCAGACCTGGGGTCTGGCTTCTGATCCTACTCATTCATTCTATCAATCTGCCAATCAGTAACTGGGTGAGTGAGTGAATTAGTCAGTCAACAAACATTGCCTGAGTGTCTATTACCACTAGACCCTTGTCCTGCCTCTCAGGGACTTTACAGTTTAGACCTGTGCTGTTCAGTATGGTAGTCAATGGTCACATGTAGCCATTGAACACTTGACAGGTGACTAGCTTTTGAAGATTGTGTATAAAAAAGAAAGTAAGCTATTATAAGTTTTCTTTTTTCTTGATAACATAGACTATGTACATATGATGTTGTTATTATGTTATGACATTGGAGACGGGCAGAAGAGATGGCTCAGCAGTTCAGAGTGCACACTGCTCTTAATGAGGATCCAAGTTTGCTTCCCAGCACCCATGTAGAGCTGCTCACAAACACCTGTAACTCTAGCTCTGGGGGATCTGACGCCCTCTTCTGGCCTCCATAGGCTCCTGCACTCACATGTACACATGCACACACAGACACACGCACACACAAACATATATACATATACAAATACGTTCACATACATACAAATACACACATATGTAAATATCCATATACAAATATACACACATATATAAATACATGCACATACATATAAATACACACACATATGTGGTAATATTTTATTTGTGATGTAACAAATAAAACTTATCTAGGGATCAGAGGACAGAGTCGACACTAGATTAGACATAGAGGCCAGGCAGTGGTGGCACACACCCTTATTCCTATCACTTAGGAGGCAGAGATCCATCTGGATCTCTGTGAGTTCAAGGCCACACTGGGAACAGAGCCAGGCAATGGTGGCACACACCTTTAATCCCGGCACTTGAGATCTCATGTCTTTGCTTGGGAAGTACACCACCTGTAATCCCAGGAAGTGATGGCAGGAAGCAGAAAGGTGTATAAGGAGCAGGAACTAGAGGCTTTTAAGCAGTTCAAAGAGACTCTTAGGGGTGAGGACTCAGAGGCTTTCAGTCTGAGGATTTGTGGAAACAGGATCAGCTGAGGAATTGGCGAGGTGAGATTGGCTGTGGCTGCTCTGCTTCTGTGGTCTTTCAGTTTTTACCCCAATATCTGGCTCCGGGTTTTTTTTATTAACAAGATCATATAGCAATTCGTGTTACACACATACATAAATGCATACACATAATTTAAAAGACATTTAAAAAAAAGAAAGAAAGAAATGTAGCTGGGCGGTGGTGGCACACGCCTTTAACCCCAGCACTGGGGAGGCAGAGGCAGGTGGATCTCTGTGAGTTCGAGGCCGGCCTGGTCTACAGAGTGAGATCCAGGACAGCCAGGGCTACACAGAGAAACCCTGTCTCAAAACATTAAAAAAAAAGAAAGGAAGGAAGGAAGGAAGGAAGGAAGGAAGGAAGGAAGGAAGGAAGGAAGAAAGAAAGAAAGAAAGAAAGAAAGAAAGAAAGAAAGAAAGAAAGAAAGAAAGAAAGAAAGAAAGAAAGAAAGAAATGCATTTGGATATTTGGAAATAAAAATATCAAGATTAACTTCATCTGCTTGTTTTCTCTTCCAGTAAGTGGCTATAAAAAGTCAGAATTACAAGGCTTGGCTCAATCAGTCAGAGTGAACTTGAGTTCAGAACTCCCAAGAAAACAAAGCTGGGGATGGTGGAGGCCCTTGGTGGAAGGTGAGAGGTTCACTGATTCCTGAGAGGTTCACTGATTCCTGAGAGGTTCACTGATTCCTGAGAGGTTCACTGATTCCTGAGAGGTTCACTGATTCCTGAGGTTCACTGATTCCTGAGAGGTTCAATGATTCCTGAGAGGTTCACTGATTCCTGAGAGGTTCACTGATTCCTGAGAGGTTCACTGATTCCTGAGGTTCACTGATTCCTGAGAGGTTCACTGATTCCTGAGAGGTTCACTGATTCCTGAGAGGTTCACTGATTCCTGAGGTTCACTGATTCCTGAGAGGTTCACTGATTCCTGAGGTTCACTGATTCCTGAGAGGTTCACTGATTCCTGAGAGGTTCACTGATTCCTGAGGTTCACTGATTCCTGAGGTTCACTGATTCCTGAGAGGTTCACTGATTCCTGAGAGGTTCACTGATTCCTGAGGTTCACTGATTCCTGAGAGGTTCACTGATTCCTGAGAGGTTCACTGATTCCTGAGAGGTTCACTGATTCCTGAGGTTCACTGATTCCTGAGAGGTTCACTGATTCCTGGGAGGTTCACTGATCAGCCAGCCCAGCTTATGCGGAGAGTTCTAGGCCAATGAAAGACCCTGTAACTCCAAAAGTAAATAAAAACAAGGTGAGGGGCTGGAGAGCTCAGTGGTTAAGAGTACTTGCTGCTCTTACAGAGAACCTGATTTAGTTCCCAGAACCCAAATGGCAGCTCACAACCATCTGTAACTCCAGTTCTAAGGGATCCAGTATCCTCTTCTGACCTCCACAGGCACTAGACATACACATGTGGTGTCCATACATATGTAGGCAAAACCCCCATACATATGAATAATAAAAATAAAAGCTGGGCATGGTAGTGGATGCCTTTAATCCCAGCACTGGGAAGGTAGAGGCAGGTGGATCTGTGAGTTCAACGTCAGCCTGGTCTCCAGAATGAGTTCCAGGATAGCCAGGGCTATTACACAGAGAAATCCTGTCTCAAAAACTCCAATAATGATGATGATGATGATGAAATTTAAAAGGTGAACCATGTCTGAAGCACAGTTATCTAAGGTGTTGCCGTATCTCCTATGTGCACACACATGTTCACCCACGTTCCCTCCACAAACACACATGTGTTCTTGTGTACCTGTGCTCACACACACAAAGTTAGACTGCCAGTTGTGGACCGGGCTCACACAATTACCCACGGCAGTACTGGAGCCCAGAGAAAGCCTGGAAGGACGCAAACTCCACCTGCTGCCTTGCGTGGCCCAGAGCCCTTCCCTCGCTCTTCCTTCTCCATTTTCTTTCCTTCTATTTCCAGAGCTCAGGTGATGTTTGTTGTACTCTAATAAAGCTTGCCTGAAGATCAGAGGACAGAGTCAGCCACAGAACTAAACACAGAGGTCAGGCAGTGGTGGTACACACCTTTAATCCCAGTTCTTGGGAAGCACACACACCATTAACCCCAGCACTAGGAAGGTTGAGATAGGAAGTGAAATGGCTGGGTGGAGAAAGGCTTGTAAGGCGTGAGGAGACAGGAACTAGAGGCCTTTCGCTGAGGACTCAGAAGCATTCAGTCTGAGGATTCCTGGAGACAGAATTGGCTGAGGAGTTGGCGAGGTGAGAAGTGGCTGTGGCTTGTTCCTTTGTCTCTCTGGTCTTTCAGCATAAGACCATTTAGGATTTGTGCAACACAGAGCCCTAAGGCCAGGTCTGTCCCATCCCCTCCAGAATTGTCCCCAAGGTCACTCACCTGAGCTCATCCCCAAACCCTGTCCATTCATGAGGGGAGGGAGGGGAGGTGCCAACTGGCCACCGATAAGCAGCCAAGCACTTGCCAGTCAAGCAGACCACCATGGTTCTGGTCCTGTTCCCAGCTTTTTTGTTTGTTTGTTTGTTTTAGACAGGGTTTCTCTGTGTAGTTTTGTGCCTTTCCTGGAACTCACTCTGTAGCCCAGGCTGGCCTCGAACTCACAAAGATCCGCTTGCCTCTGCCTCCCAAGTGCTGGGATTAAAGGCGAGCGCCACCACCGCCCGGCCCTGTTCCCAGCTTTAACCCACCACCTACAATATTGCCCAGACAAGTACACCTGCACCCCAGATCCTGCCAGGAAAGCACATGGAAGTAGGTTAATGGGAGGATCTGGCCAATGAATGATCCTAGACAGTCTTCTCTGAGGAGATGGGACTTGAGCTGAGGCCCCACCGAGGCAGCAAGTGTAGGAGGTGGGGACAGATGGCCCAGGACAGTACCCAGCCACCTGAGAATTCCTCCTGGGTTACTACTCTCCCAGCTCAGAAACCGCGGGGAACAGCATACCCTCAAAGGAACAGTGAGTGCAGAGGCGAAGAGCACTCAGCCCTGGAGAGGGCCCATGAGATGATCAGCAAGGGCATAGCTCACATAGCTGGGTCCACAGCCAGAGGTGGCCTCCGGTAGTGAGCGGAAGCCAGAAGACAGGAGCTTGAAGGCCGTGAGAAGAACTATGTTCTTCACATGGAAGGCGTTAGGGAGCCATAGGTGTGTGGGTTGACGAATGCTTGGTCTCAAGCTCTCTCTGGTGCTGGACAAGGATCGAGAGTCAGGACCTGAAGTTGGCTCTCTTTCCTCCTACAGTTGGCCTGTGGAGGCCCTTGGCCTCTAGCTCCTCTGTTCCCTGGCTGTGTGACCTTTTACAGATGGCCTAGTTCTGTTTCCTCGTCTGTAAAATTGGCATGCCAGGAGTGATTGATTGAGAGTGTGGGGAAACATGGTGATATCACACTTTCAGAACACTCCACACATAGTAGGTCTGCCAGTGGTCATTCGGTTGCTGCCCCTTCCTGAGAGCCCCTTCACCCCAGGCAGCAGGCAGCCAGCTCGAGGAGCGAGGAGCGCACTTCCGCACTGCGGGGTATTTATAGCTGTGTGCTGTCAGCCGTTGTTGTTTCTCGGTTGCATATGTATTTTTACATTCCCCACCATCACACGTGGTTCCTCACAGTGGTTGAGAAGCAGCGGGGGAGGAGGGTGGGGCGGATGGATGCACAGAGCAGCAAGTGTAGGAGGTGGGGACAGATGGCCCAGGACAGTGCCCAGGGACCTGAGAACTCAGCCTGGGTTACTTCTCTCCCAGCTCAGAAACCATCAATGGCTCCCCAGTGCCCTCCCTAGAGTTCAGACTCCTCTGTGGTTCCAGGCTCACACCAGCCTCCTCACCACCACCATGGCTGCATTCTCTTTGCTCCCTTGATGGAAGTCATTTTCTTTTCTGAGCATTTAGGCTGCAGGGGGAAAGCCAGCTGGACTTAGCTCTGCAAGTCACTGCTGAGTGACCCTGGGCATGTCCCTTGTCCTTTCTGAACCACAAGACCCCTAATTCCAGCCCTGTAATTATGGTGGAGATTATATGTAAATTCACTCAGCTGCCAACAAAGCCAGCCCCTAGGGCCTCTGCAACAGGTTGTTCCCTCTGCCTGGATCTCTGTCCCAGTTCCCACTCTACCTCCATGCAGGGAAGTCATCTCTCCAGGCAGCCTCCAGGCTCAGTTCTGCAGGCAGGTCACCATCCCTGTCCTGGAGAGCACGGGGAGAGCTTTTGGCCTGTCTGAGGACAGCTGCTCCCTCAATACCAAGCCTCAGGGACACGGGCAATGCCCCCCAGGTCTCCAGCAGTGAGACTGGTCCAGGAGGGGACTCGGCTTCTCTCAGATACACTCAGAGCCACGACTTCAGAGGAAGGCCTTTGGTCTCACCCCTGTCCACGCCACCCCTCCCCAGTTCAGGCTCGTGACTTCTGAGCAATGCTCCACCCTGCTCCTTCTTGAAACCCTGAGTTCCCAGACTCCAGCTTCATCTGGGCCAGCCCCCGGTGTCTGAGCTCCAGGGTCCTGCTCTCCTTCCTGCCTGAAGTCAGGTCCTCAGAGCTGTACTACCCTGGTCCTGACTGAATGCAGTGGGTGGGGCTGGCCAGCCAGGGCACTGTTACTAGGCAACAGCCTGGCAAAGAATCTGGAAGACTCCTTGAGGGGAGAGACAAAGGGTCTTTTGCCTGGGAGCTAGAGGTGGAGGGAGTGGGTGGGAAGGGCAGTCTCATCTCTTCTCAGTTTCCTCCCCCATCCCCTCACCTGTCACTCACTTGCCTCCACTAGGACTCATTTATTAGTCCATTGCAATCCTCATTTGTCCTCTGCCTGATGAGGTACAGATGCACCTCTCACTGCTACATCTCAGGTTCCCTGTCTGTGGTTCCCTGCATGTGTGCTTCCGTCCATGGCATGTGTGCTCCATCCGTGGCATGTGTGCTCTATCCGTGGCATGTGTACTCCCGTCCACGGCATGTGTGCTCCATCCGTGGCATGTGTGCTCCCGTCCATGGCATGTGTGCTCCATCCCTGGCATGTGTGCTCCTGTACGTGGCATGTGTGCTCCATCTGTGGCATGTGTGCTCCCATCCATGGCATGTGTGCTCCATCCGTGGCATGTGTGCTCCCGTCCATGGCATGTGTGCTCTATCCGTGGCATGTGTGCTCCATCCGTGGCATGTGTACTCCCGTCCATGGCATGTGTGCTCCAACCGTGGCATGTGTGCTACCGTCCATGGCATGTGTGCTCCATCCGTGGCATGTGTGCTCCATCCGTGGCATGTGTGCTCCATCCATGGCATGTGTGCTCCATCCGTGGCATGTGTGCTCCATCCGTGGCATGTGTGCTCCATCCGTGGCATGTGTGCTCCATCCGTGGCATGTGTGCTCCATCCGTGGCATGTGTGCTCCATCCGTGGCATGTGTGCTCCATCCGTGGCATGTGTACTCAGAGCCTGGCCTTGCTTCCATGGTGCTGACTTGTTTACAGTGCTTCCGTGGTATTTGTTCTGTGGGGACAGAGCCCATGAGCTCTTGGGCTGTCATGAGGGCCAAGCAAACTCTCAAAATCCTCAATCTGAGGATCCTGTCCTCATCCATGTCTGATCACTTTACAGGCCTGACAAGGGAGTAACCACGGGTGGGCTGAGGAACCCGGCACCACGAGTTCATGGTCTCATCTTCCTCTTAAGGCTGCCTTCCCAGGCAATGGAACTAATGCCTAGCCTTGCTTTTACAGTCTGTATAATGGGGTTGAGCAGCAGTGATTTTCATGGATGTGGCTCCTTCTAAGCACATGGTTGGCTAGAGACACAGGAACCATTGTTGTGACCAGTGTAGAGTGGGAACTGAGTCTTCCCAGGGCCACGAAATCCCATGCACCCCCCCCCCCATCCGCTCCCATTTTTCTCTTCTGCTCTGCTTCCTCGTCTGCCTGCTGTTCCCTCCTCCGCTGTCTGCTCCTGCTGTCCCTCCTCCGGAAATAACTGCATTCCTTATTTCTCCAGGAGCTTCAGGCACCAGCTGGCTGGCTCCCAAGGAAGACTCCCCAGGGGCACACTTTCAAAGACCTCCCCACTTTCCCCTGCTCCAGCCACACATCCCTGGACCCCCAACTACTTACAAAGGTCACATGAGCTGCTCGCAGCTCCCGGAGCCAGCCGGCTCCCTTGAGTATTATTCCCATCCTCCTCAAAGCCTCCATCCCTAGAGGCCAAGCCCGTGGGCTGCCTCTGCACTGTTTTTGCCTACAGTGCCTTGGGGCCCAGAGAGCACCCCCAGGAGAGACAGGCTTTGTTATACTGAAGACATCCGGCTGCGTCTCCCAGCACTTAGCATGCACCGCACTCGGTTTCGTGGGCATGTTTGTTTAATGATTGGCTTCCTTGGTTGCCCCAATACGACTCTGCCTCCACAATCCCAAGCCGTGGCTGGGCAGGTAGATGGGTGGATATGTGGATGTGGATGGGTGGAGCATCTGGAGAGGTGGTCTTTGTTCTTCTTCAGATATGGACAGAAGCTGGAAGGAAGAGTAGCAAGAGCTCTGGAAACAAGTAGGAGCCTCTTCCTAGGCCTCAGTTTCCACAGTAGTGTGGTGCTCGCCGTGACTGTGCTTGGCGGCAGCTAGCTCTTGCCTGAGCAACCCTGGGAATAGTGGTGACTTGCCTGAGGTAAGGTTGGCCACTTCTCCAGACTCAGGGATCACCTGCCACTCTCTTTAGACTCCATGGTGCCCAGGGCCTGCTCAGGAGACTACCAGTAGAGACTCACCACAGGCTGGACAACACAGACCTGCCCCTCCATCCCCCCACCCCCAGGCCTGGGCTTGGATGCTATGGAGAAGAGCACAGGATGACAGCTGATTGGCTAGTGCTGAAGTGAAGGTGAATTATCTGCCTCTGACCACGTCCTCACTTGAGGGTCCAGACAGAACCCCAGATGCTCTCCTGAGGGACAGCAGGATCCCACCCAGTGCCTAAGACAGAGAGCAGCAGCTGTGGCCATTCTCCAAGCCACCCTTGGCTCCCATTGGGTGGTTCTCCCAGCTAAGGAGCCCACTAAGGTATTTCTGGAAAAGTCCTCTGAGTGCCCTGAGGTTCTGAGACGGACTTCCTGGCTGTCTGTGGGTTTGTCTCCTCCTATTCTGACTCAGCCAGGCCGCGCCTTCTCTCCCTCCACTAACCAGCCCTGCTCTGGCTCCAGTGGCCTCAGTTTCCCACAGGAGGCCTGGGCTCTATCTGAACAGGAAAAGGGCTCAGCCTGACAGGGAAGAGAATCTGACTCTGGCTTGGACTAAGAGAGGATCAGGGATCAGGCTCTACTTTGAACCAGGGTTGGGGATGTAGATCATGGCTCAGTCTACCTGGGTGGAGAATCAGGCTCCACTTTGAACCAGGATTAGGGATCAATCTGGGATCAGGACTAGGGTTTAGTTTGGGTCAGGAGTAGAGTGTAGGTCCTGTGGCCTATGCCCTCAGAGAGGGCCTGAAAGGAATGGGCACATCGGCACACACCACAGGGGTCCTTGGAGGGGAGGGAGCCTGGCCTTGTTGTTCCATATTGATCAGGCACTGGGCACCAGCTGTCCCCAGCAGAAGCCCAACCCCAGGAGGCAGCCAACATTCCCAGCAGCTTCTCCCTAAAGACAGGCTCTGTTTCACTGTGTTCCCACCATCCCTCCCGGGGCTTTGTCTCACATCTGGGTTTCAGGGACACTGGGCACTCTGATAGGATAGAACCCCAGTTCCCGATATCCAACATGGGGCCTGTCCAGACAGAGAAGAGAATAGAAGAACATGGAGTAGGCTGGCCACTCAGCTTCCCTCAGAAGCCCAGAGGGGGCAAGCCACCTGTCTGTGTTCACACAGCTGCAGATGGAAACCCCGACTGGCTGGGTCCTGCACATTCTTAACAGCAGGCAATGAGCTTATTAGAAAGCAAAGGCCTGAGGGGAGAAAAGCCCCTCCCTCCTCCCAGTTTCCAGAGCAGGAGCTGGGTACAGGCACAGGGCCCTGGCACCCACCAACTTTAGCCTCTCCGGCCAGCCCACCAGGCATGGTGCCCAGGAGAGGGAGAGGCATGTTGCTGGCGGAAAACCCTTCTTGGGTAATGAGGCCCAGCCTGTGGTTTGCAGGCCTTACAATGTGAATAATTCATTTGCAACCAAGTCTGGGAATTAGAAACCCATCCTGAATGATTTATTTAACAGGGGGCCACTGCTAGGGAGAGGGGAGGAGGGCTTTGAACTACAAAAGGAAGCACAAGTCTCCTAGCTGGATTTAAAGAGGCAGACAGGCCTGCCTTCCAACCCCAGCTCTGCCCCCTACCAGCTGTGTGATCGTGACTATGTGACTGGACTCTGTGCCTCGGTTTCAGTGGCTGTAAAATGGAGATCACAACAGAATTATTGGAAAGACAGAGAGCACCTGCAATTATGACTGGGTCATGTTTGTCGAGTGAATAAAGGAACACTTAGATATAACGATGGGACTCGACTTAGCTCAGCATGTATGTTGTGGCCTGCCCCATGCCAAGAGATTACAAACACTATCCCAAATTAGGAAACAGACTCAGGAAGGAGCCAGGGCTCCATGCCTGATGGCCCTGATGGAAGCTAGGGCCATCTGAGGCAGGTAAAGGCTAGTGGACAGCACCAAACTCCACAGCTGTCTTCTTCATCTCGCCCAACTCCCCACTCTCCAAAAGACCACACTGTGGGCTCCACACGCAAGCTCTGGTGGGGCCAGGGCAGCCTGGCATTGAGCTGGGGGAGATGACACCTCCTGCCTTTCTGAGCTGCCGGGCACTTGCTAAGAAGTAGCCCTGGGGCTTTCCATGGGGCTTGCGTCCTTGGCCTTTGTACAGGAGGCCACTGTTCACTGTTGGGAACTCCCTGCCAGAGACCCTGACTCAGCCAGGAGGGCTTGGGTGGCATCAGGTGGCACAGCTGTATTCTGACTCGGTCTACACGAGGGGCAGAACACACTATGAGAGAGTAACTACATGTATGTGAGCATTTAGGTGTGGGGTGATTATGTGCATGTTTTGACACATGTGTGTGAATGTGATTAGGTTTGTATATATGTGGGTACTCTGGGCTCAGTGTGTGGATGACTAGAACAGCTGGCCAGGTCAGCCTGTCTGTGTAGTGAGTGTATGTGGTTTGTGGGATCTTGAATTACATGTGTACAGGAGTTGGTGTGCCTGAGTTTGGAGAGTATTTTCTGTGTGTGTGTGTGTGTGTGTGTGTGTGTGTGTGTGTGTGTGGTGTGTATAAGATGAGTGTGGTGCTTTTGATATAGGAGGTGTGTGTAGATGTGTGTGGTGTGTCGTGTGCATGTGAAGGTGTGTAGGCAGCCATGAATTGTGTAAAGAAGGGTCCTAGCAAATTTGACAGTCCAGTCTTCCAGTTCAGAACACTACAGGATGCCATGTGGTCCCAGGCCCCTGTAGGCCTCAGGAGCAGTGAGCTTAGGTGGACCTGATGCTGTCCGCTCAGTTCAGCTGAGGAGACCTGCCTGTGAGCCTGCCAGCACCTCTTTCCAGGTTAGTGAAATCTGGCTGGAATTATTTTCCCCTCGTATTTGGGCTTTCAGTCAGACTGAACAGGAACGGGTTTCCTATTTCAGTGTCTCCATTTGTTACTTGGTTTTTGTTTTCATAAAAAATTGAAAAGATTGTTCCGTTTAGATGCAAGCATAGATGTATCACTTTCCCCAAAGATTCCCTGCCACTCACCCCCTCTCCTCAGCCGGCCCCATCCTTGACCTCACACCATCTCACAGAGGCTTTCTGAACCCCCTTTTCAGATGGTGCCATCTGGATCCTGGAAAGATGTCTCCTTCCCTCCTCCAACTGCCTGTGAGCCACGATGTGCGCTTTGTTTCAGCTACAGCACTCTGGGTCCTCTTCCTGGACCTCTGTGGCCTCCTTTGCTTGAGGTGACCTCAGCCTGGGTTCTCTGTCCTCATGTCTGTCCCTCAGGCAAACTGCTTTAACTGTTTCCCATCCACCTGTCGGACAGGACGCACTGCATTCTAGCAATTCTCTGTCCATCGCTTGCCCCTGCAGGACTGGGGTTGGGGGGTGGGGGTGGGGGAGAGGAGGAAAAGATGGTTCGGCGGTGGCCCGCACACAGGGAGTGGGGGTGGATATTAAGCGCCGCAGGTACGGGGCTCAGAATCACCTCCTAAGAGTTTAGTCGGAGGAGCCAGCTTAGACTGCAGCTAGAAGCTGGGTTCCTGGATCGAGCTGAGCCCGAATCCTGTACTGAACCCGGACCGGAGACATTTAGCCATGACTCCAGACGGAGTCTGAGATTCACCAACCCGAGGTCTTTCCACCAGGCCGAGCTAGGAGAGTCAATATCTTCACTTCTCCAAGTCCCCACTCCCAGACTGAGAACACTGGGAGGTTGTGGCAGGATATAGAGGGGCTCTTGGGAAATGCCGCAGTCCCTTTCTCCCCCAACAGGAGCAGCGAGGCTGCTTGGATCTGACCCTGAGGCGACTTTGGTGAGTTACCCCGCGGCGAGCAGGGTAGAAAGGACAAGCCTGCAGCCCTCGACCTCTGCCTTCCTCCGTCCCCACTTCAGGAAGGTCAGACACCATGGGCAAATCCGCCTGCAGGAGAGCTAGAAGGCACCTTGGGAAGGAGTGCAGCCTGGCCTGTCTTGGAGCGCCCTCTGGTGGCTGATCAGGGACCTGCAGTTTGTCCTTTGTGTTGATCATGTCCCTCAAAGTCAAGGCGCCAGCCCTCGCCCCTCCCGCCCCCACCCCCACCATCATGATTTACCTAGCTGAGGTCTTGGTTCTGCTCCTGCCTTCTCCATCTTCCCAGCCCCCGCAGGCATCCAACTGTTAGGTGTCCAGCCCTGTCTTAACTCAGACGTCTTCCAGTTTCTTTGTCCTACCCCGCAACGAATCTTCCACAATCATTCCTCAAGGAATTGACCACATCGCTTCCAGCTTTATCCTCTACCCTGGCTCCCCCAACCCCGCCCCCCCAGGACCAAATTTAACTTCTTTGGCACCTTCAAACGCTACACCAACAGCCTCTCTCCTGACCCCATTCTTTTTGTTGTTGTTGTTTGTTTGTTTTTTCGAGACAGAGTTTCTGTATGCATCCCTGGTTGCCCCGGAACTCACTGTGTAGACCAGGCTGGGCTTGAACTCACAGGGATCCACCTGCCTCTGCCTTCCAAGTGCTGGGATTAAAGGCATGGGACACCACTGCCTGGCTCTTGGGCCCCCATTGTCTTACTCTGCTCTCTGGCAATGCTGGTGGTCTCAGTCCTCCGTCACTGACATTTGCCCAACTGGAATTTTAACCTGCTGCTACTTCTTCACCTGGAAAACTCCTATTCACACTCCACAGTTCCAGTCCACTCTGGGAAATTGCCCCTAGAGTTCGTTTCTGTTCCTGGGGCTCCATGGACTCTGAGTCAGTGCCTTCCTGCTCTGTCAATATGTCTGTCCTGTTCACCAGATAAGAAAGTGCTCTGCAGAAGTGAGGACAGAATGATCACTGGAGCCATGCAAAGCCGGCAGAGCCTCTGGCCAAGTCTGCGATGGGGATCTGAACTCTTCTTTGGGGTGGTGACTCCAGAACCCAATCGTAAAACATCAGCAGGTGTCAATAGTCAGTCATGTGAGCTGGGGTGGGCACTCCTGGGAGCAGCCCTGGCCCTCGGCTTTGTCACATTCACTGGTGGGGAAGGAGGGGAGGTGAGGGGTGTGAGGTGGGGCAGGGGACTTCAGCCTCAGGGCAGCTTGGCTTCGGTACCATGGGCTGAGGAACTTGGCTTTGGCCGGAGAGTAACTAGGGGCTAAGAGGCAATAGACACAGTGTCCAGTTGGGTAAATCTCGCTGACAGTTGGCATAGAACCCATTCCCCCAGCTTATGCTATTTGGGAATTTTTGGAGTCTTTTTGTTTTGGTTTGTTTTTCAGCTGAGGATGACCTTGATTTTCTAATCCTCCTGCCTCCACCTCAGAAGTGCTGGGATCACAGGTGTGTACCACCACACCATTTATACACTGGGAGTGGAAGCCTGGGCTTCAAGCCTGCTGAGTAAATATTCTTCCAACCAAACTGCCAACATGGCCCTCTACGGGGTCTTTGATGATCGTGAGACCAGAGGTGCCTCTGGCAGTTAGTGGGTCTTGGATTCGGCGTGATGTGTTTGTAGGACAGTAAACAGTTCACAGAGCTGGCCCACAGACCACCTAACTTGAGAATTTCCCAAGTGCCTTTCCTGTGGAGTGCTATTTAAAATAATAATTTAAAAAATTATCATGTTTATGGTTGTTTTGCCTGCATCCATGTCTGTGCACCATGTGTGTGCCTGGTGTCTGTGGAGACCGAGGAGGTCATTGGACCCTCTAGAACTGGATTTCTAAATCGTTTATTGTGAGCTGCCATGTGAGTGCTGGGGATTGAACCCAGGTCCTCTAGAAGAGCAGCTAGTGCTCGTAACTGCTGAGCCATCTCTCCTGGAGTGCTATTTTTGATGGACAGTGTCCAGAGCCCCAAGTGGCTTGCACAAGAATACCGAGTATTTTCCACAGTTATTACTACACATAGAGTGTGCTAGAAATACAACCACACAAAGTGAAGGAAGACGGCTCCCATCCCTTTGGAAGCATACTGAATTGTTGTTACTTGGGGAAATTATATACCTACCACAGACACACTTAGGCATTTGAATTGAATTATCTCTTGGCATCAGAAGCTGCCGTCACACTCCAGGAGTCTATGGAGAGGAGCAAGCTTCTTCTTGCTTCATAAGATCCCCAGTGTAACCAATAAATATGTATTTCCAATTTGAAATACATGTGCCTTAAAGTTACTTTCTTCATTTTTAATTTAACCAGCACTTGTTTGGCAGTTTTAAACACCGAAGTCTTTAAACACAGCTAACTCGGAAGACAGTTCTCTGGTGAGGGTTTATTTATCTTTTTACTTGGAAGTTAATGGAGGTTCAGAGACGCCAAGTGACCCACCCAAGGTCACAGATCTGAAAAGTGGGTGACTGGGGATTTTAACTAGTCCTTTGGCCGACCTTATTTCCCTCTCAAGTGTCAGTTCTACTGAGTTAACCACTGGTATCCAGCTCTTGCTCTTTGCTGTGTCCCTGAGCTCCTTGGTCTCCTATGGCAACCCAGCCTGTAGCTGGCTTTGCCCACTGCAGACCTCACAGGACCACTAGGTGTCGCGGCAGCTGCGGGATGAGAGGCGGGGTGGGCTGGGGCTGGGTGAACCCATGCCTGTCTGACGGCCTAGATCCCCTCACAGCCCACCCCCACACCTGGGGACCAGCTATTTGACACTCCAGGTGCTGTCCAGATGCCTGGAGCGCAGCACAAGTGCCCTGTAAGGTCAGAGGAAATAACTCCAGGTCATTTGGGGGCTTCAGGTGCGGATCTGTTTAGCTGTGTGCCCCCGAGAGTGGAACATGACTTCCCCAGGGGCTGGTGGGAGGAGTCCCAGGTCAAGTGAGAACTGGGATGGATGGGGTGGATGTCCCAGAAAATGAGGCGTGCCTCCGACCTTGGAGAGAAGGTGGCAGGGCAAGGGGGGGGGGCTGCCCAGCTGGGCTCACTCAGGGCTTCAGTCTTTTTCTGAGCTCTGGGACTCAGGGGCACTTTGGGCTGGTGATGCAGGTGACCGCTGGGTCCTGATACCCTGTGATGTCCATTGCCCCATCTGCTGCTTCTCCAAGGACATCCCAGAGACCCAGTCGCGGCTTTGTCAGACACAGCAGAGTCCAGGGCCTTCAGGGCAGAATTCACCCTCTGCCAGAGGCTCATTTCAAGAAGACCTTCTCTCTTTCTTTCTCTCTCTCTTTCTCTCTCTTTCTTTCTTTCTTTCTTTCTTTCTTTCTTTCTTTCTTTCTTTCTTTCTTTCTCTCTCTCTCTCTCTCTCTCTCTCTCTCTCTCTCTCTCTCTCTCTCTCTCTCTCTTTCTTTCTTTCTTTCTTTTTGGTTTTTCGATACAGGGTTTCTCTGTGTAGTTTTGGTGCCTGTCCTGGTTCTGGCTCTGTAGACCAGGCTGGCCTCGAACTCACAGAGATCCTCCTGGCTCTGCTGGGATTAAAGGCGTGCACCCCCCCCCCCCAGCTTAAGAAGACCTTTTAAAAGGAGACTGCCCCACCGGGGTAGCAGGCCATGGAAGAAGGGTTGCTGTGGTATCTGGAGTTTTTTGTTTGTTTTTGTTTTTGTTTTTTAAGAATTTGGGAACTCCTGGTTCCACCCAGTGCAGTATGTGACCATGAGGTTAGACAAAGAGAAGGACTTCCCAGGAAGGGGGTGGGGGCAGCAGCGGAGCACTATTTTCTTTGGAGCTGCCACTCAGCGGAAAGGTCCATCTTGGACTGCAGGGACATTTTTAAAGTTGCAAACATCAGAGACAAAGATCAAGGGCAAATGGGGAGTTAGAAAAGGCTCCGCTGGCTGGTGAGGGTGTGGGAAAGGCAGCAGAGAGTCAGGGAAGCACATGGTCCGGGGCTCAATGCCTACTTACATTTTTTACTGAGAGCCACAGGGTCAGGAGCCCCAGTGAGAGGAGGGGGAGGGGCCTGCTAGCTCAGGTGTGGAAGGAGCAGGTTAGGAAAGGGCGGGTGGGGGCACTTCTGAGCAGAGCGGGGCGGGAGAACCAAGGCCTGAAGGGGTAGCTGAGCACTTGGGAGAAGTGGGAGATGCCCCGGGAATCCTGACCGGCCCTTCTAGGGATTGGACTGCCTGGGAAGAGGCTTGTGCACTGAGACCCAGGGTCAGGCCCAGGGCCTTGCCTGGAGCTGAGGCCTCCAAAGGGGCTGGTGTCTGTGAGGGGGTGGTGGGTCAGACCCTCCGCGAGGATCCTACGGGGAGGAGCAGTGGGAGGCGGGGCGGAGGGGGACGGCAGGAGGAGGGGCCGGGCCTCTGTCCACCGCGTCAGTGCTGGTTGGAGGGACGAAGTGAAGGGGCTCGGAGCCCGCCGAGCAGAGGGTTCCCACAGGCGAGCGAGCCCGCTGCCATGGCGCTGGTGGGGCCTGTGATCTGGAGCTCCAGACGAGATGTCCACCTCCTCCTCCTCCTGCTGCTGCTGCTGCTGCCGCCCTGGGTCCCGGCTGGTGAGTGGCTGGGCCTGGGGGCTTTACCCCAGGCAAACACTGAAGGCCTGGCCGGAGAGACTGGTAGCCAAGCTAGAGGGAACCGTGTCCCGGGCCCCAGAACGTGTGGATCCTGAGGTTGGGGGTGTCCTGGGACTCACTTGGAGTGTCCTGGCCACTTCATACTGAGGAGCCTATGCAAGCGGGGCCAGGAGGATCAGGGCTGATGTGATCTGCAGAAGCCCGTCTGGGAGACCTGGTGTGTTTGGTGTGGTTTAG